>NC_059428.1:16120977-16293477 GCF_021028975.2 Sphaerodactylus townsendi | reverse complement strand
GCTGCTCACCCTAACATGTTTTTAAAAATATCCCCAAATGCAAAACAGAAGAAGAAGAAGAAGAAGAAGAAGAAGAAGAAGAAGAAGAAGAAGAAGAAGAGGAGGAGGAGGAGGAGGAGGAGGAGGAGGAGGAGTTTGGGTTTATATCCCCCCTTTCTCTCCTGCAAGGAGACTCAAAGGGGCTTACAATCTCCTTGCCCTTCCCCCCTCACAACAAACACCCTGTGAGGTGGGTGGGGCTGAGAGAGCTCCAGAAAGCCCAAGGTCACCCAGCTGGCATGTGTGGGAGTGCACAGGCTAATCTGAATTCCCCAGATAAGCCTCTACAACTCAAGCGGGGAATCAAACCCGGTTCCTTCAGATTAGAATGCACCTGCTCGTAACCTGCTCTTAACCTCTACGCCACTACTGCTCCAATAGAGACAATGATTTACCATTAACTGTTCCTAATAAATTTGGAGTTGAGGAACAGGTTTCCCCCACCCCACTCCAGATTTCACTGGAAGTTACAAAAGAAGTTACCGGGAACTATCCATTATTCTTTGGTTATACAATATGCTCTTTTTTCCCCCTGAGTCTCATGCAAACTAATATGTATTTAAAAAAGAAAAGTGATTGCGCTACCAGTAGGCAATACAATGCCTTCGTTTCAATGAGTCACCTCTGTAATTTGATTTCGGTAGAGGGAAAAAAAATAATTTAAAATGTTTCCCTAACTTAATTGGAGCTGATTAGCGCGTTTTACTGCAACAACAAGCGTTCGCACCAAAGACAAAGGGATATGTTTGGAACTACTGCGACTATTTCTTTTGAAACAAGCTATGCAAACAGCGATTAGGCACCCATTGATCAAAACGTTCCCCTGGGCCGCAGATCAACTTCCTGCACAAAGGGCATTAAAACAGCAGTGAAGTTGAGTGGAGAGGTTGATAAACCAAACGCCCTGCTAAAGTCGAAAATCTGCACCTGCTTTCCGTAAAGCCAAAACGTTTGATCCTCACACTGAAATCGATTCAGAGCCTTAGACTTTAGCTCAGTTGGAGATTAAGAACAGGAAATAACATTGATCTTTCTAGTTGTATATACAGCTATCAGTATCCCAAATGGGAAAACAGAGGCAAGAACTGCTTAGTCTATTGTCTTCATTGCGATACTGGAGGGCACCTGGGTGCCTGCTGATGTATTTCCTGGCATCCACTTGCTTCTTCCTCTGTTCTCGAAAGCAAGTAGCACCAGCTTTCTTCAATTCCAATGGACCAGGAAGTATTTCGGAAGAGATCTGGAGGCATTACTTCTGGGTTTGCAGGGAACACCCATTCAGAAATATCTGTAGGAAGATACTTGGCCTGGAAACACTGAACAATTTAGGAATGGCCCTACCAGTACCCAATAGGGTTGTTACCTCTGGATTCAGACATACCTGGAGATCTGAAGGTGAATCCTGGGCAACTGGGGTTTAGGGAGAGGAGGGATGTGATGCCATGCAACCCACATAAGAACATAAGAACATAAGAACTAGCCTGCTGGATCAGACCAGAGTCCATCTAGTCCAGCACTCTGCTACTCGCAGTGGCCCACCAGATGCCTTTGGGAGCTCACATGCAGGAGGTGAAAGCAATGGCCTGCTGCTGCTGCTGCTCCTGAGCACCTGGTCTGCTAAGGCATTTGCAATCTGAGATCAAGGCAGATCAAGATTGGTAGCCATAGATCGACTTCTCCTCCATAAATCTGTCCAAGCCCTTTTTAAAGCTATCCAGGTTAGTGGCCATCACCACCTCCTGGGGCAGCATATTCCAAACACCAATCACACGTTGTGTGAAGAAGTGTTTCCTTTTATTAGTCCTAATTCTTCCCCCCAGCATTTTCAATGAATGCCCCCTGGTTCTAGTATTGTGAGAAAGAGAGAAAAATGTCTCTCTGCTGACATTTTCTACCCCATGCATAATTTTATAGACTTCACCTTCTGCAGCAGCCATTTTATCCAGAAATAGAGTAAAAAAACTAGAATAAACAAAGTGATTTTTGTAGTCTGGAGAGCAGTTATAATTCCAAGAGTCTCCAGCCCTCACCTGGAGGCTGGCAAGCCTAATACCCAGTGGTTGCTATCTTGTACCACCATTAGGGATGCCAGATTCCAGGTGAGACACAAATTGACTCCAACCATATAATGCAATAAATCTTCAAACTTTAGATAGCACTCTTTGTTTCCCACTGAAAGTCTCACTATACAATGATTCAAATAGTGTAAAAGATAATAATTCCCCTTCTTCAAGCTCATTCAATAATCATTAAAGTCCACTAGGCTAATTGGCCTCCAGTAATCATCTTATCTTATGAAATCTTTGATGGTCCATGGTGTATATAGAAATTCCTCTAGTAGCCCTATTTCATTTCTTTTCAATTCTCCTCAGTTCAAACCACAGTATCCATATGATTCTCCCATTTCTTCCATTGACGTCTAGGACATTGTTCCCCACAAAGGTCCCTCATCTTCCCAGACTCTACCCCAGATCTCCAGGGGTTTCCCAACCTGGGTCTGGTAACCCAACCCCCATATTTGCTGCCGGTGTCAGGGAGGACCTGGTCACCATCAGTCAAGGTTTATTCATGGTCCAAGACCAGCACAAGATGAAACAAGATAAAATACAAAATACAGCAGTTAAACAGAATGAAGTACAGATGAAAACAGTAAAGACCACTGTAGATGCCAATAGAATTAACTAGGAACTTCCTAATCCTACTTGCAATTAGACCAGATTTTGCAACATGGGACGAAATTTCAGGATTCTTATCGGAGAGCATCAGTGACAGATAAAACCATTTGTGTTTCTCCAGGTAGTCTTAGAGTATTGGAGTGATATAAACACCACAGATATGGTTGTAATTAGCACAGTCAAATGTAATACGTTCTACATTTCCTTCTCCATAAGAACATAATGGTTTTTCCACTGGGATCTTTTTTATATCTCTTTTTTGCCACCGCTGATGGAAGTGGGACCCGGGAACTTTAACTGTGGTCTGCTGCATTCTCAAAATTTCTGAAGTTCCTCAGTGAGATTGGGGGCCCCTAAACCATCCATTGCCAGTTTAGAAGAGTGTGGTTAATCCATGTAAAGAGCAGCAGTGGCATAGGAGGTTAAGAGCTCATGTATCTAATCTGGAGGAACCGGGTTTGATCCCCCGCTCTGCTGCCTGAGCTGTGGAGGCTTCTTTGGGGAATTCAGATTAGTCTGTACACTCCCACACACGCCAGCTGGGTGACCTTGGGCTAGTCACAGCTCTTCGGAGTTCTCTCAGCCCCACTCACCTCACAGGGTGTTTGTTGTGAGGGGGGAAGGGCAAGGAGACTGTAAGCCCCTTTGAGTCTCCTCTCAGGAGAGAAAGGGGGGATATAAATCCAAATTCTTCTTCTTCTTCTTCTTCTTCTTCTTCTTCTTCTTCTTCTTCTTCTTCTTCTTCTTCTTCTTCTTCTTCTTCTTCTTCTAAAGATGGATTGATATGAAATTAAGGAAAACTCAAAAGGCATTGAACAATCACCAATCCATATGGTGCCAGTCAAGTAAACAATATCACTTAAATTATTGAAATTAAATGGCTGTAAACAACCTCAAAGGCCTTTAAAGCAGAAAGCTGTAGAAGCTTTAGAAAGACAATAATTGGCACACCACAGTTGTCTCCCAAACAGCCAAATCCCTTTTCTCTGCCTTTGTTTTTCACAGTGTATAAAAATGGGATTTCAGAGTTTGAGTCTTCTTCTGTGAGGAAATCTTTGTTGACAGGAAATCTCTGGCTCAGCATATTTTCGTGCAAACAAAAGCAACCCAAAATAGTCTCAGATGTGGGAACCTATTAGATATGGGAAACAGGTGATCACATGTTCTAAGAATGAAGGGCCCTTAAAACAGACTCGCAATGTTTAATGGATTTAGGATCAGAGGTGGGATCCAAGCAGTTCTCACCACTTCTCTAGAAGTGGCTACTAATTTTTTCTGAGTGCCAAGAAGGGGTTACTAAATAGGGACTGGAGGTGTGTGTGTGCGGCGGCGCCACTGTTTGAATCCCACCACCATCGGAACCTGTTGTTAAAATGTTTGGATCCCACCACTGTTTAGGATGAATTCTAGGACATGTCCACAGTCACCAAGTGATCTTCCAGGGCTTAGTGGAAATTTGAACTTGGGTCAAACAGTCAAACCACTACACCACACTGCTATTCCCATCTCTCAGTCCTCACTGTCCCTTTGTCTCTGAATTTAAAACTTCCATACCTCCCCTTTCAATGGATTGGAATGTCACTTTCTTCGGAAACTAGTGGAGTTTCTGAAGAAAAGATGACTTCCTCATGCTCTTAGATACCCTTCCAAAACATACCACAAAGATATCCAGCTCCCAGCAGACTACGTCTTAAATATTAACTCCCATTGAGGAAATGTCAGTCACAAGTGATTGTATGCATGAAGTTTCTTTATACTAGCCTTGCTGGTGTTGTAGTGATCACGCATATCCCCTCCATGAAAATGCATGTATCTCTGCATAATGAATAGTCTCCGTGTCTTCACTTTATGAATGAAAACAAGGCTAGTCTCTGGGTAGATGTGGGGTTTCCATCATGTGTATTGTCAAAGGCTTTCACGGCCAGATTCAACTGGTTGTGGTGGGTTTTCCAGGCTGTGTGGCCGGGGCCTGGTGGATCTTGTTCCTGACGTTTCGCCCGCATCTGTGGCTGGGATCTTCAGAGGCGTATTACAAAGGGAAGTCTGTTACACAGTGTGTAACAGACTTCCCTCTGTGATACACCTCTGAAGTTTCCATTGTATGTTCAGCACTAGATGTGTTGAGTGTAACATGAGACTCGTACATGGATTGCACAGCTGTCCCTTCCACATTTCGACTCTCCGAATCATGGTTTTGATATTTTGGGGGTCAGAATGAGAAGGCACTGTAACTAGGAACTTTAATGACATAAATGAAACAGGAAATGAAACAGGAAATGAAACAGGAAATAAACAGCTAAACGATTTTTCTTAAAATTAAATTTGTTGTAAAAGAACTACTGTTCAAAACCTGTTGATAACAACCTCTCATGTGACATTTCGCAGTAGTCTAGCAGTGATCTTTGCATCTCGAGCTTTATGCAGTTTTCCAGATTGCGTGGAGCACCATGCCCCTGAGCTCCATGGTGTGGAAGAGACAGTTGTACATGTATTGTTGAATCACGGTCAGATTCAACTGGTTGTTGTGGGTCTGGAAGATCTTGTTCCTAACGTTTTGCCTGCATCTATGGCTGGCATCTTCAGAGGTGTATCACAGAAGGAAGTCGGTTCCACACTGTGTCCAGTGAGAAGGGAATCGTTTAGTGGGGTGTAAATTGTCATGTCCCCAGGTGGGGAACCAATCAGTAAGTATTTGGGTGGAACTTACTATGCAAAGGTGTGGTCTACAGTATAGTACTGCAGGGGCGATTCCGCACATGAGTAAAATAGGTTCAACCCAGTTCCCTGAGAAGGGGACTTACCTAGGTCAAAGCCATTGTTGTTCCCCACTGCAACCAGCTTGATCCCAGCTCGGAGGGCGGAATCATCCTGTGCCTCTTTGCTGCTCCGTTCTGATTGGTTACTGTTCTATGGCCATGTTCCGTCTATCCCCACCCACGTTATAAAAAAAACTGCCACAGGAGTGGAGGGACGAAAGTGGCGTTTTTTGATTGGCCAGCTGTACGCATGCCCGAAACACTCAGCTGTGATTGGCTGGATGGGGGACTCCTGGCACCAGAGATTCCGCACTTTACTGGAATCGAGCTGAGTTTGAGCGTGGTTCCCTGAAAAAGTAGTAGTTCCCAACTGGAGTCGGAAATTTGACCCTTACACGGGGTGAAGCTGGTACAAAACCACATCGATCCCAGTGGCTGTGTGGAGCACTTAGGTCGAACACAGCTCAAACTTAGGTCGATAATGCAAGTGCGGAATCGACCCAGGTGGGTTTTTTCAGTCCAGGGAGTGATTCACATTTGCATTCTCTGCAGCAGCAGCAGTATTGGTGAATGCAAACTGTACGTGTGTTCTCTATAACTTGTGAAGAGAGCTGCCGCGTCAAAATGTTCATCTGTCAAAGTTTATCTTGTGGCCAGGAGCAGATCTTTAGGATAGAGATCTTTCACATCACTTCCTGGGGGACCCTTGTAACTAGAGGTACCAGGAATTGAACTTGGGATGCCAAGTTCCGTATGCCAAGCAGAGGTTCTACCACAGAGCCACCGTCCTTCTGAATCCATCAATATGGGCTATTAGGTTAATAAAACAATAATTCATGAGCAGCTTTAACAAGGCCTTAAGGCTATTTTTTTTAATTGGGGAGGGGGAGTATTAAATTCTTCCAAAGTCTTCCACCAGCAAAAGGGTATTTTGGACTTCTGCAGCAAGCAGGGAAGGGCTTTCCTGAAGGGTGGTGAGGAGAGAAAACAACCCAGGAACCCTTTGATGTGATACAACCTGCCCATCTAATCTCCTGTTCATTTGGCACCAGTAGTAATAACCGGAATGAATCAAACAAGCCAGGAGTCTGGGACCGCATTACCTGGTTGACAAATGGGAATGACTGCTTGCTGCCAAGATACCATCTGCGAGCATCAAATGCATTCAGTGATGGCTGGAACCCCATCAAGGATTGGCCAGCGTTAAAGCGAATGAGCCTCTCTCTTCTGGAAGCCCGGACTCCCTGCTTTGCACCTACAGATGCAGAAAATTAAAAACTGGTTTTTGAAACTGTTAATCCTTAGGAACCAATCGTGAATTTGTACTCCAGAACACTGGAGCTACATTGTGATAATACTCTCTTGTGTCCATCTCTCTTCTGTTTAAGAAGAAGAAGAGTTTGGATTTATATCCCCCCCCCTTTCTCTCCTGCAGGAGACTCAAAGGGGCTTACAATCTCCTTGCCCTTCCCCCCTCACAACAAACACCCTGTGAGGTAGGTGGGGCTGAGAGAGCTCCGAAAATCTGTGACTAGCCCAAGGTCACCCAGCTGGCATGTGTGGGAGTGCACAGGCTAATCTGAATTCCCCAGATAAGCCTCCACGGCTCAGGCGGCAGAGCGGGGAATCGAACCCGGTTCCTCCAGATTAGATACACGAGCTCTTAACCTCCTGCGCCACTTGTTGATTCATTGCAAAAAAAATTGTCCCAGTGATGCAAAGGCAAACCACTAGGATTCACAGCCGGTTTCAGGCAGCAGGGTAGACAGAATAAATAGGTTTATGGGGGGAAAGGATGATGGCTGATTAATTGGTCCCTGCTCTCACCTCTCCCAGTAATGCAGTCGCAGATCATAATAGCAATGCTATTGCAGACCATACGATTGCAGATCATAGTAGCCTACACAAACACATGAAACTGTCCCATTCAGAGTAAGATTACTAGTCTATCAAGGACAGCATTGTCTACTCTGACTGGCAGTGGCTGTCCAGGGTCTCAGGCACAGGTCTTTCACCGACTATCCAGGGACAGGACTGCCTCCCAGCATCTGGCAGCCTGTTCCACCTCCTTTCTTATCATATGGTGACCAGACGTCCCGCTTTTGGCGGGACAGTCCCGCCTTAAAACAATTTGTCCCGTGTCCCGCAGGTTTTTTGAACTGTCCCGATTTTTGGAAGGCTGCCGCACTGCTTTCTGGGGTGCGCCCCAGAAGGCAGTGCGGCAGCCTCCTCACAAGATAGGGTTGCCGGATTCGCAAGACTTTCATGCCTGGGCGCTAAGGCTTCCTCGCCCCTGTGACAGGGCGGGAAACGGAGCACCCCAGAAGGCAGTGCGCTCCTGTGGCTGCACGACACAGGCAAGCGCTGCACACTGACGGCTGGCCGCCAACTCCCACCCACCTGCTCTGGTCCTCGCTGCTTGGCTAAAGGTGACAACCTGGTCACCTTATCTTATCACAAAGGGACCCTGGAGCACCCCACAACCAACACCCCTGCCCCTAAACTTTCCACAAGAAGCAGGGACCTCCAGGAAGCCAACAGCAAGAAGAAACAGCAGAGGAAGGGCAGGAGAGCCTGAGCACCAAAAGCAAACCCAAAGCAAGCCTCAGCAGTTCCAGGGAACAGGGTGGTGGAAGCTGGGACAGATTAGGCTAGTAAAGGGTTAATTAGCAAAAGTTCAGTTAGCCAGGACAAGAGCACCCCAGAGATAACCAGGGTCAACCTGATTGGCTGGGCTGTGATGCTATAGCTGGTAGCCACAGATAGGGTGCGCTGGCTGCTATAAAAACAGGAAGGAGCCTGTCAGAAGGAGTTGGGGAATTGAGACAGCGTGGAGAGGGAAACAGTTTTGAGGAGTCAGGTCCTTCAGTCTGGAGATTGTGTCTAGTGGCAGTGAGGCCAGTGAGAGTGTGGGGGGAGGCTAGGTGGCCAAATCAATCTCAGACTGTCAGGGAGGAACTGTGGCTGTTATAGGCTAGATAGCCTGGATCTCTGAATTAGGGAAAATTCAGCTACCCAAATACATTCACCCTCAGGCGTCAGGCTTCACTCCCTGTTTGGGGCCTCTGTCTTCCCTCAGGGAGTGGGTGCTGTTACAGAAGCACAGCTCTAGCCAAGCTGAAATCAGCAGTTCTCATCCCTCTCGGAGAGTGAGGGGTGTGCTGGTTCAGCCCCAGCCAGGCTGCAATCAAGGAGGAGGACCAAGAAGTCTGGTATCAGAGTGACATGGCAAGACAGCCACTAGGAAGCTGGAGAAGAGGGCTTCTGGGGGAGAGAACCTCCTGAGAAGGAGGCTGGGCGGAAGGGAGATGGGGTGGTGTGGTGCAGTGGTTCAAGCTTGCAAGAGTGCAGTTAACTACCTGATGCAAGTGAAGAGCTTGTAGACTGAAGCTGGAGCATGTCCTGTTTGTTTCAAAAGAGTGGTTGAGCTCCTACAGGGCCAAAGTGCCCGCAGGGGTAGCCAGCAGAGGGCGCTCACACCTATTATCTGATTGTTTTATCCAGAGATGCTGGAGATAGAACCTGGGACCAGCTGTTGTGGGTATCTGGGATGTATGGCCATGGTCTGGTAAATTTTGTTCCTAATGTTTCACCTGCATCTGTGGCTGGCATTTAGAGGCTGACATGTTTCTCTCTGTGTTTCTCACTGTGTCGTGGAGGGAGACATGCCTCTGGCATGCCTGTGAAAATTACCATGATATGCCTGTGAAGATGCCAGCTATAGATGCGGGGGAAACGTTTGCAGCGAAAAGTACCAGACCATGGCCACGCAGTCCAGAAATCCCACAACACCCTGTTGATTCCATGAATGCCTTTGGCAATACAAAGGAAGGAGCACCTTCCTTATGAGGAGAGGCTGCAGCGTTCGGGACTCTTTAGTTTGGAGAGGAGACGTCTGAGGAGGGATATGATTGAAGTCTATAAAATTATGCATGGGATAGAAAATGTCAGCAGAGAGACATTTTTCTCTCTTTCTCACAATACTGAAACCAGAAGGCATTCATTGAAAATGCTGGGGGGAAGAATTAGGACTAATAAAAGGAAACATTTCTTCACACAACGGTTGATTGGTGTTTGGAATATGCTGCCACAGGAGGGGGTGATGGCCGCCAACCTGGTTAGCTTTAAAAAGGGCTTGGACAGATTTATGGAGGAGAAGTCGATCTATGGCTACCAATCTTGATCCTCCTTGATCTGAGATTGCAAATGCCTTTGCAGACCAGGTGCTCGGGAGCAACAGAAGGCCATTGCTTTCCCATCCTGCATGTGAGCTCCCAAAGGCACCTGGTGGGCCACTGCGAGTAGCAGAGTGCAGGCTCTTTCTTATGTTCTCATGTACATAGCATATGGGCAAACTGGAGTTTGTTTCCTCCCCACATCCCAGCATTTTAAGCAGGGAACTGATGTCTGTAGTCTGCAGATATACTGTAACACCAGGGAATCCCCAGTCTGGCATTTCGAGATTTCTTTGGGATATGTACCCCCACTCTCCATGAGCTGCACTGAATCTTCCTTTGCTTGTGGCTCCTTCTTAGTCTCAAAGGCCCGGCAGCATGCACCAGTTCTTGCATTGTCAGATTTTGGCTCTCACAGGGGGCTTGTTTGTATCAGATCCATATTGTCCTGAATACTCTCTGTGGCATGCAGCCATTGTGGCCTCATCAATTCATGCAGGAAGACACTCCTGTGAGCTCGGCTGGCTCCCTCCCGGTAAATAAACGAGGCAACGAGGCTGTAATTCACTCTGTTTGGATGACTTCTTGTTCCCTTTTGTGTTCTGTTTGCAATTTTATGCAAAGTAAGCATAGATAGGTATGAGCATAATTTATTCCCCCTGAGAAATCTGGTGAGCCTGATATATACTGTGAACAGGATCCAAGCAGGGTTTCAGGTCTTACACTTGCCAGATGATGGATGGATGGATGGATGGATGGATGGATGGATGGATGGATGGATGGATGGATGGATGGATGGATGGATGGATGGATGGATGGATGGATGGATGGATGGATGGATGGATGGATGGATGGATGGATGGATGGATGGATGGATGGATGGATGGATGGATGGTAGGTAGGTAGGTAGGTAGGTAGGTAGGTAGGTAGGTAGGTAGGTAGGTAGGTAGGTAGGTAGGTAGGTATTTCTCACTGGAAATAAATTTTGTGCATACCTATCTATACTTACTTTGCATAAAATTGCAAACAGAATACAAAAGGGAACAAAAAGTCATCCAAACAGAGTTGATTGTGTGTGTGTGTGTGTGTGTGTGCGTGTGCGTGTGTGCATGTGTGTGTGTGTGTGTGTGTGCGTGTGTGCTAGTGAAGACCAGACAACTTGTGAACAGTTCTTGTCTGTAGAATTCTTTCCCCCCCCCAGCTGGGATGTTCAGTCCCCTTGATGTATGAATCATTTTGCAGCATGCTGGATCGATTTTTTACTCTCCCAGGCTTCTTTTACTGGGAAAGGTGACAGTGTTTGCTGTAAAGAAGCAACGTGTTTACTCTGGTTTTGTGACACAGGCGTGAATGGGCCAAGCAAGGGAGATGAATGCCCCTGCAAACACTCTAACAAGAACCAAAGAAGAGGGAAAGCAGAAGAGGATGAGAAGGCTTACCACAAGCCAATCACCGTCGGGTGCCTTTTGATCAAATAAAAGATTTTCTGTTCGGCATATATCAATGCCAGATATCAGTTTTGGCTTTCCAGAGCTATCCCCCAATATAGTTTTAAAGGATAGCCGTCTTAGTCTGCAGTAGAACATTCAGATTCTAGTCCAGTAGCACCTTGGAGAACAACAAGTTTTTCAGGGTACAAGAGTTTGAGAGTCAAAACTTCCTTCATCAGATACCTGACGGAGATGGTGACTCTCAGATATTATACCTGAAAAATCTAGTTGGTCTCTAAAACGTTACTAGGCTCAAACCTAGCTATCCCCCTATATATGAGCTTACACGACTTCCTTTTACCAAATCAGACCACTGATGCTATCAAGCTCAGTATTACCTACTCTGACTGCCACTGGTAGCTGCTCTCCAGGGTCTCAGGTCTCACACATTGCCAGATCCTTTTACCTGAAGATGCCTGGGGTTGGATCAGGGACCACCTGCATGTAAAGCAGATACTTTGCTAATGAACAGCTGGCGTTGCCTTATATGAAACCTTCAAGAAGGAGGAAATTTGATGTAAGAGTATCAGTCTAAGGACAGACTAAGAATCAGTCTAAGGACAGACATGGTGGCATACAAGGACAGAAGGGTCTCTAACCTTAGAGTCTTATCTAGCTGACCATTGACCCATCCCTGCTGGGTCTACATCTCAGTTCCTTTGCTTGCTGAACACTGCTACTTCCAACAGCTCAGTGGTCCATTCCAACTCTCCTCCACCTCCTCCTCCTCCTCCTCCTCCTCCTCCTCCCCCTCTCCCTCCCCCCTTCCCTCCTCCCCTTCTCTTCTTTTTCTTCCTGCTTCCTTGGCTTCCTGCTCTGCTCTTCTGCTCTGGTTTCCTGCTCTGCCTTCTGCTCTTCCTGGCTGCTTCTTCTCCCCTGTTTCTTCTTCGCTTCCTCCTTCCATTGCTTCTGCTTCCTCTTCTCCTTCTCTCTTCTGCCTTCCTTGCCTCTGCTCTTCCTCTGTCTGCCAGTTGCTCTGCTCGCTTTTAATTGCCTTCCTTGGCTGCTTCTTCTTCTCTGTTCTTCTTCTTCTCTTCTTCTCTTCTGGTTTCCTTCTGCTTCTTCCGTTTCCTTTCCCCATTGCCGCTGCTCTTCCTTGTTCCTTCTGCTCTTTCCTTCTCATTGCCTTCTGTTTCTTCTTCTTCTTCCTGCTGCTGCTGCTGCTGCTTCCTTGTCTCTTCTCTGTTCTTCTTCTCTGCTTTTACTGTTCTCTTCATTGCTCTTCTTCTTCTTCTTCTTCTTCTTCTTCTTCTTCTTCTTCTTCTTCTTCTTCTTCTTCTTCTTCTTCTGCTGCTGCTGCTGCTGCTGCTGCTGCTGCTGCTGCTGCTGCTGCTCAGGCTTAGACAGCTGACCAGCCAGGCTAACCCTAAAGTTGCCAATCCCCAGGTGGTAACTGGAGATCTCCTTGGATTACTGCTGATTTCCAGGTGACTCACCTGGAGGAAATGGCCTCTTCAAAAGGTGGACTGTATGGCATTATATCCAATTGAAGTTCCACCCCTTCCCATGCCCCACCCTTTTCAGGCTCCATTCCTTATATCTCCAGGTATTTCCCAACTCGGAGCTGGCCCCTGATACCAATTCTGTTGCGCATCTAGGCTCCAAGTGGAAGGCTTTGCAATCATGCCCTTTCATTTATCTTTCCATGGTCGCAATCAATAATTCAAGAAGATATTGACCTAGGTATGTACAATGAAGATGAACTGTTTTTTTTTTCAAATCCTCCAAAGGATAGGAAGATCTGCACTGCTTGTAAATTTCCAAAGCTTTGTCAAGGGAACATACAGTGGCCATTCCCTCTCGATAGGTGATTAACTGAGCACACGGAACTGATTACGTTTTAAAATATACTTTGGATAGTTAATTTTTATCTGGGAGGGGGGAAGCAGTTGCTAAAATCAATTTTTATGTGCGGCAGGAGGATCGCTTCTTGTAAAATGAAAAATCTGCCTTCATAATTCATGGTGGGTGATAATCTTTTACGGAATGTATCATTGGCCCAAATCTGCAATTCTTATTTCAGCGAGCTGTAAACTTGTCGTGTTTATGCCTTCGAACAACATTGATGTACTGCTCAAGTTGGAGCAAATCGTGGGAGGAATTAGGCATGAGCAAATCCTGGAGAAATTCTGCAGATGGAGCCCGCTCGCTCTGTCCTCAACTAAAGTTTCCTGGATCTTCAGATAAGAGAGGGTTGCATAGAGGAAAACATATTTGACGTGGAATTGGGTTCATAAAGCTAATTATTGAGGCTCTGTGGTTTTCAAGCCACAGGGAAAATGAAATTCTCATGAATGGTACAATCCTGGATGTTTCTGTATCTGGGTGAAAGCATTCAGGACTTCAGAGCATCCTCTGACTGTTATAGATACTGCAGATATCTGGACTTTATTTCATAGACGGCAGCTTCTTCAAAGAGGCGTCTGGCACAATATGGAGGTTTCCCCCACCCCCCTAAAGTGCCTTTATGGATAATTTTGCTATCCATAATTCTTCTAAAAAGTGAGCAAGCATGTAGGGTCCCACCATGCATCTCTGTTTGCCAGTGAAACCCCGATGAACATTATTTCATGTTGTAGAGCCTCACAAGGGACAGTAGGCCTTCATGCCTGATAGGCTGGCATCTTCAGAGGATCCTCTGAAGATGCCAGCCACAGATGCAGGCGAAACGTCAGGAGAGAATGCTGCTAGAACACGGCCATACAGCCCGGAAACCACACAGCACCCAAGTGATTCCGGCCGTGAAAGCCTTCGACAGAACATTATTTTGTTTTGTGAACACTTAACCTATATCTAGTCAGTGGCTTTAAATCAGAAGATTCTAACAGTTCCAGACCAAACTCAAGGTGGTGAACATGTTGAGTTTAAAGGAAAGCATTGTGTAGCTTTTCTCCCTGTTTCTGTTTTGTTTTTAAAGGTTTTAACCATCACTTGCACAACTACAGGTGCAATTTACACATCAGGACACGGTAAGATAGAAATTCCAAGGGCTGAAAATAACAGGTATAACACAGGTGTAAAGCAGACATCTAAAATTTGGTGGGCGTCGATTTTTGGGGAAGAAACTGTGGGGAAGTTGAAGAAGAGATCTTCAAACATTCGAGGATCTAGAAAGAAATCCAGCGGGCTTGTGGATCCCTCAAACGTGGCCCATCTCACTATAATAGGTGCAAAATAGAAGTATGGAATGATTAGTGGCTGTTAGGGGCGTGCATTCAGCAAATGCAATCACATTCAACAAATTCAATTCAATTCAATCACACACACACACACACACACACACCCTGCAAAAATACCTTATTGGTATTTTTAAAGAGGTTTTATCTCCCCCCTCTTTAACCCCCAGCAGTGGCGTAGGAGGTTAAGAGCTCGTATATCTAATCTGGAGAACCGGGTTTGATTCCCCGCTCTGCCACCTGAGCTGTGGAGGCTTATCTGGGGAATTCAGATTAGCCTGTACACTCCCACACACGCCAGCTGGGTGACCTTGGGCTAGTCACAGCTTCCCGGAGCTCTCTCAGCCCCACCTACCTCACAGGGTGTTTGTTGTGAGGGGGGAAGGGCAAGGAGATTGTAAGCCCCTTTGAGTCTCCTGCAGGAGAGAAAGGGGGGATATAAATCCAAACTCCTCCTCCTCCTCTTCTTCTTCTTCTCCTCCTCCTCCTACTTCTCCTTCTTCTTCTTCTTCTTCTCCTTCTTCTTCTCCTTCTTCTTCTTCTCCTTCTTCTTCCTCTTCTTCTTCTTCTTCTTCTTCTTCTTCTTCTCCACAAAATGGTAATGTCAAAAATGGAACCTGAATAACGCTGTTCTTTTTTAAAGCATTGTTCAGGCCACTGAAGCCTTACTGCCATTTTTTTAAAAATCTGGGGGGAATCTCCTTTCCCTCTTCATTCCCTCTTCTCCGAATTTACCTGCTGGATGGCTGAGTCGCAGAGGCAGCAGGTGGTGCGGAGCTGAAATCTGGATGGCTAGAATTTTGCAGCTGAATACTATGTTCGGAGGCAACTGGAATTTTTCAGGTGTGGGTTTATTAGACCTTTAAAAAGGTAACTATCTGGGGGGGGGGGAAACAGTATGGAGATTTAGCTTTTTTCAAAATTTTCAAAAGCGTCCAGGTCTATTAAACCCGAACTCCCCAAAATACCCCCACGAAAAGGTGCACACCCCTAGTGATCTGGGTTCACGCAAGCGCGGTTTTGGTCCATTGTCCCCATCCGCCTCGTCTAGGTGGCTGTCTTGCAAAATTCATTGCAAGCCGCTCCAGGTACGCCAGCCGCTCAGAGGTCAATATCGAGGCATAAAAAGGAGAAACAAAGCTGGCGTAATAGGAAATGGGAGGAGGATGAGCACATGTCCTTTCCCCGTGACACAGGACCTACCTCTTCAGTATCATCCACAAAAAACCAGAATTCCTTGAAGGCAGATTAGCTCTCGGAATGCTTTGACATTTCTGTCATTTGCATGAAACCAACCAAGACTCCAGCAGAGCCCCCTGCCTGCCCTGCCCCACGCTGTTAGGTCACGGCTTTCTTTCAGTTCATCTTTGCTTGCGAGAAAAAGTGAACAACCAATTAAGGATGACGAAGGGGGAAAGGGCATTCTCGTGTGCTTGCGTTAAGGATATTCTCATTGCCAGTTAGAGTATAAAGCAGAGTCACTCTGGTAAGATGAGAAGTCTTTAGTCTTCTTGCACTTACTGCAATCTTCTACCACACTTGGAAAAGAATACTCTTCACACAAGATGTTCTTTCCATAGGAAGGTTTTGCTTTAGCAGTTGCAAGGTTCTATCTGTACAAGACTATCAGACTATACAGAACTCTTCAGCTATAACAAACACTCAGAGAACTTAACTCAGACTCAACTCGGCATAGCATACATCAGGGATACTTTTCCCCGCCCACGCAACAGCTTCTCATTGGTCTAGAATGACTGTTGAACTCACCAATCATGTTAAAGGTCAACCATTGCTACTTTTTGCCCCCAGATTGACTGTCTCCGTCCTCTGGTTGGCAAACCTTCTGCTAACTTGAAATGACCTTTTATGTTAACTTTTCACTCTTTTTTATGTATCATGACAGTTGCTAGCTCTGGGTTGAGAAATGCTGGAGGATGGGGGGGGGGGTGAAGCCTGAGGGTGTGCCAGAGGTTGCACCTAGTTGATGGAGATGCATTCCTAGCTCAACGTGGTTGTTACAAAATATACTGCTGGTGATTGTATCTAGCTGAGTGAAATGCATTCCTACCTCAATATAATTGCTACAAGATATGCAACCAGCCTGCTATATGTTACCCCTGCTGTAATGGGACATTCTTTCCTTGATCTTTATTTTATGGCTTCACATACTCAGTAGATAACTGGGCTTAACCCTGACACTTCCGATCCCATGGAAAACGGGATGTTCCCATTACTTTGTAGGGGCAGGAGGCCAGGTGGCTTTATCTCTATCTGTCACCGACCTTGGGGCGCCTAAGCACAAAAATAACTCTTACATTCTTTGGAGAAACGGGAGGGGGATCAACGTTTGGGGAAAAAAGTCAGGTTCGGCAGAACTGGCTTTAACAAGCAAAAGTCAGGTTCGACAGAACTGGCTTTAACAAGCAAGGTTTGGCAGAAGAACTGGCTTTAACAAGCAAAAGTCAGGTTCGGCAGAACAGGCTTTAACAAGCTGGGTGCTTTGTTGCTTTCCAATAAACGCTACAATACAGCGTTTGTTTATTGATTCAAGGTCCGAAGCCTAACAGGCTGGCAAGGTTTGGAAAGGGGAGGGACTTCAATAGGATTTAATGTCATCCAGTACATCTTCCAAAGCAGCTATTTCCTCCAGGTAAACATCTCTGTCACAAGGCATCAGAATCCACAGTTGGAATGGTTTTCCTGAAAGTTAAATAATGATATTTTGATTTTTGGATATTGAAATGTAAATCAATTAGTTTAATGTGTTGTTGAAGGCTTTCACGGCCAGAATCACTGGGGTGCTGTGTGGTTTCTGGGCTGTATGGCCGTGTTCTAGCAGCATTCTCTTCCTGACGTTTCAATTCGTCAATTAGTTTCATGCATATTGTCTTACATACAGGAAAGCAACCACACCATTACTCTCTAAAAGAGTTAGGAAGCGTGAAAGCTATTGTAAGAAAAATGGAATGGTGTTGATTTAAGCATTAAGAATATTTTTTTTACTTGATTCTTAATTGCATTTGGGACACCAGTTGTTGAATAATAAATATTTATGTTATATTTATTAACAGGTATTATTCAGACCTTACAGAAGAAGGCTCAAAACCAAACCTTACCCGGTTATTGGTTAGCCTGAAAAGGAGCAAATATTTCGCTGCATTTGTTAGTGAATACTGGAGAATACCTGTTTTCAGGCAAATGCGTTTATAATAGATTTCATTTGTATTACTGTGGGGTTTTTTGGTTGTATTAATACACAGTACGTAAGAGATACATGTTCAGAGCACAGTGCAAGGAGACATAATAGTCCTGGATTATTTTTATAAAAAGACATCAGTTTGAAATATAATTGTTTATAAAATTGTGGAGTAGAGTGAGTATTTGAGTACGCTGAGCTATTTGGTGTAATTGAGCTCTTAATATAGCAAGTATAGTTACACATCCCCAAGTTGAATGCACAGTGGTGGATACCACCTTGAGCCGTGGTGGTGAACCTTTGGCACTCCAGATGTTATGGACTACAATTCCCATCAGCCCCTACCAGCATGGCCAATTGACCATGCTGGCAGGGGCTGATGGGAATTGTAGTCCATGAACATCTGGAGTGCCATAGGTTCGCCACCACAGACCTAGAGGCTGGCAACCCTATTGCCAATCAGATCTATGCCAGGGTGGTTAAGAGCAGTGGATTCTAATCTGGAGAACCAGGTTTTATTCCCTGCTCCTCCACATGAGCAGCGGAGTCTTGTCTGGTAAGCAGATTTGTTTCTACACTCCTGCATTCCTGTTCGGTAACCTCGGGCTAGTCACAGTTTGTTCAGAACTCTCTCTGCCCCACCTGCCTCACAAGGTGTCTGTTGTGGGGAGGGGAAGGGTATTTGTAGACCCCTTTGAGTCTCCTTATGGAAGAGAAAGGGGAGGGTATAAATCCAAACTCTTCTTCTTCATCATCACTCTGTCGCTTGCAGTGGTACGTGGGTGCTGTGTCTTCCTTGGAAAGCTTTGCATTTTGAGGTGACGTAGATCTACAGCCGTGTTAGGGGATGCTCACTCTACCAAGCACTGAGGAACAGATTCTTGATTTGTAACAGCTGTTTCACAGATGCAGGTTCTCACTTAGAGTTGCCTCCATTCAGCAATAAGCACGCATGTGTGAACTTGCCCTTCCAGAACTGGGATAAAACAAGTCATGCCACAGCACGAGAAAGACTAATGGAATCTCCGTGTTCCAGCTGGCAGGTGTTTGTGGCTCGCAAATCGGAAAATGATGGAGTGTCTCGTCACTCATCCTATGCAAAATGGAAAGAACCCGACCAAAGGACCTTTCCCAGTTACCAGGCCATATATCTCTTCTTATTCAAACAAGCTTAGCAAATTGTAGCAGTTTGATTTTCTAAATGGCGTCGCCTATTGTTTTGACACTGGGCATTTACAGATGTCTTTGAAAACTGTACATTAAAAAAATATAGACATTTAAAGCCAATAGCCCTACACAGTAGGGTTGCCAATCTCCAGGTGGTACCCCAAGATCTGCTATAACAGTTTATCTCCAGATGATCACGATTAGTTTCCCTGGAGAAAACGGCTGCTTTGGAAGGTAAACTCTAGTCCCGTGGTGGCGAACCTTTGGCACTCCAGATGTTATGGACTACAACTCCCACTAGCCCTTGCCAGCATGGCCAATTGGAGAACTTGTAGCAAAACATGGCCAGTTGGCCATGCTGGCAGGGGCTGATGGGAATTGTAGTCCATAACATCTGGAGTGCCAAAGGTTCGCCACCACTGCTCTAGTCTATAGCATTACACTATGCTGACCCCCCCCCCCAATCCCTGAACTCATCAGGCTCCACCCCAAAATCTACCAATATTTCCCAGGGGGGAGAGAGAGAGAGAGAGAGAGAGAGAGAGAGAGAGAGAGAGAGAGAGAGAGAGAGAGAGAGAGAGAGAGAGAGCCTGTAACCTCAGCATGGTGTAGTGGTTAAGAGCACTGGACTCTGATCTGAAGAACTGGGTTTGTTTTCCTGCTTCTCCACATGCAGCCTGCTGGGTGCCCTTTGGCCAGTCACAGTTCTCTCAGAACTCTCTCGGTCCCACCTACCTCACAAGATGTCTGTTGTGGGGAGAGGAAGGGAAAAGAGTTTGGAAGCCACCTTAAGAATATACGAAAGAGCCTGCTGGATCAGACCAGAGTCCATCAAGTCCAGCACTCTGCTACTCGCAGTGGCCCACCTTGAGTCTCCTTACAGGAGAGAAAGCTGGGGTGTAATTCCACATTCTTCTTCTCTTCTCTTCTCTTCTCTTCTCTTCTCTTCTCTTCTCTTCTCTTCTCTTCTCTTCTCTTCTCTTCTCTTCTCTTCTCTCCTAATGATAATCAGGCAGCCGGTCATTCTTTAGCCTGAAGTGTTTCTTGCACCACTTCTTTTCAGCAGTCTCTTAAACTGTCCTTTGAACCACAGAGCGTTCCAAAAGTAAAATGGAGTTAAGACATGGAATATTTACAGCAAGAGGATTGGAAGGGGGGGGGGATAAATCCTTGCTGAGCAACAGCTTTCGTTGTCTCTTGGCGGTGTGGATTTGTATTGGGGCCAGGAAAAAAAAGAAGAAAACATGGGGGAAGAACATTATCGGTTTATTAGATCCCCCGTCTCTGGGGGAAATGTCCTTTTTTGTTTGTTTTTTAAACTAAGACGCTAGACTGTAATGGAAATGCAATAAAACTGTGATATTAGTAATTTTGCGCAACAACATCTGTTTATTGCCACTTGCCCAACTGATCTAATTATTAGAGAAATACCATTCTCCTTTAGCGGCACGTGATTCGGAATTAATTACGGCTGCGGCAGAAAGGATTTCATTCCATTTCGTTCCGTTTCAAATAGATGCCTAAATCTTCTCTCCCGGCTCTGACCATATTCCAAAATTGCAGGGTGGAATTCAAGGCAATTTAAGCAATTTTCCTTTTCAGAAGCCTCACCTCCCGAGGAATGAGAATATCTGATAACAATTGCCAATCGTGGCGCCAATCTCGGGGAAAGCGTTTGGGAGGATTTGGCGGGGTTCAGTTCTAGTCGCAAAATTGTACTGCCTTTTGATGTTTGGTTTTAAGTCGGCTGCTTCATTTTCGTCACCGTTTCTGAAGGACTATTTGATGAAAATTGCAAACCAGGCAAATTTAAATAAAGTATAAACACAACTCAATGAGCCACAGAGGGCTCCAATTCAGCAGGGTGTAGCGGTTAGGAGCAAGTGGATTCTAATCTAGAGAACCAGGTTTGATTCCCCACTCCTCCACCTGAGTGGCAGAGGAGTATCTGATGAACCAGATGTATTTCTGCGGTCCTACATTCCTGCTGGGTGACCTTGGACTAGTCACAGTCCTCTCAGAACTTTCTCAGCTCCCCCCCCCCGCCCCCACCTCACAAAGGCCCCTTCCGCACACGCAAAATAGTGTGTTTTCAAACCACTTTCACAACTTATTGTCGAAGGCTTTCATGGCCGGAATCACTGGGGTGCTGTGTGGTTTCCGGGCTGTATGGCCGTGTTCTAGCACCATTCTCTCCTGATGTTTCGCCTGCACAGCCACAGATGCAGGAGAAAAGTCAGGAGAGAATGCTGCTAGAACACGGCCATACAGCCCGGAAGCCACACAGCACCCACTTTCACAACTGCTTGCAAGTGGATTTTGCTATTCCGCAGAGCTTCAAAGAGCACTGAAAGCAGTTTGAAAGTGCATTATTCTGCATGTGCGGAATGAGCCAAAGTGTCTGTTGTGGGAAGAGGAAGAGAAAGGAGCTTGGAAGCCATCTTGAGTCTCCTTACAGAAGAGAAAGGTGGGCTATAAATCCAAACTACTACTACTACTACTACTACTACTACTACTACTACTACTACTACTACTACTACAACTACTACTCTTCTTCTTCTTCTTCTTCTTCTTCTTCTTTGAACACCAGTTCTGTCATGTGACCCTAGTAAACAGCCACAAGGGTCCTAGTACGTATCAAAGAAAATGAGGTTAACTCTTCTGAATTGTGCCCTAATTGAACATGCAAACACACACATGCCAGTTGCATTGGGCTCATCTGGAGAAAAGAAAATGACACATGCAGTATGTCACAATATGATGCTGTTTGTTTTTCCCTACTGGTGGTCTTAAAAGTAATCCAAGGTAAGGCTGCCGAAGGGCCTGGAGTTTTTTCAGAATTGTAGAATTATAACTCCAGGCTATGGAGCCCACTTTCTGTGGAGAAAGTGTTAGATTTCCACGATGAATTGGATGACATTAAACCCCACTGAGGTTGTGAAATTCTGGAAATTCAGGGGATGAATTTTGGGGACAGTGAAACCTTGGGACGGGAGAGATCTCAGCAGGGATGCTAGCGTAACCTCAGCTTGTGGGTTCGTGGGGCACAACTTGGAATGAGTTTGCAACAACAAATTTTAAAAAACAAAATGGTTTGCTTTCTTAACATATAACATCAACATTTAACATCACATTTCAAGGTCCTTTTCAGGTTGCATTTTCAAGTCCTTATATTTATAGTCTACTGATACTGCCAAGTCCAATTCTTCTTTGCAAGTGAAGACTCCAAGGGCTTGATGAACAGGATTCAACATGATGAAGGTTTCCAGGAGAACTCTCACCCATTACAAACATAAAAAGAAATCCTGAAACAATAAACTCCAAAATTTACAACATAGCAAAAATAAACTACCACCTTCCCAGTAGTTCCCAACAACATTGCAGTTACCTTAACAAGGTGTTAAGGGCTTATACCAACCAAGGTCCGAGTCTGGTAGCCTTGTCTCCTCCAAACTACATGAGGTCTGCAGCCTCTTGCTGCTTTGAGTCTCCACCCCTTACTGGGTCAAACCATTCTGAGCATAGGGGTTACACTAGCATCCAGATAGAACCTGGGGATCCCCTACAGTTGCCAACCTCCAGGTGATAGCTGGAGAGCTCCTGCAATTGCAACTGATTTCTAAGCAATAGAAGCCAGTTCACCTGGAGAAATGGCTGCTCTGGAAAATGGACTCTATGGCCTTATACCGCATTGAAATCCCTCCCCTCCTCAAACCCCACCCTCCTCAAGCTCTGCCCCCAAAATATCCAGGTGTTGTCCAGTCTGGAGTTGGCAACCCTAGGGTCTCTTGGAATTCCAGCTCCTCTTCCTACTAGACAGATCCGCTTCCATGGAGAAAATGGATCCTTTGGAAGAGGGACTGTGTGGCATTATACATTGTATCATCGAGGCCCCTGGCTTCCCCAGGCTCCATCCACAAATCTCCAAGAGTTTCCCAGCCCTGATCTGGCACCCTACCCTGCCATTCCCTTCCGGTGACCAAGGGAGACCTGGCAACCCTAGATCACAGTGAAGTACAATACCATAGATTGCAGCCCCCAGAACAGCCATTTTCTCAAGAGGAAGTTGCCTTTGTCATCCAGAGATCAGTTGCAATTCTCGGAGATCTCTAAACCCCATCAGGAAACTGACTGTCCCAATCCACTCCCATGATTCTTTACTTCCATGTCATTTTGATTCCTTCCATTGATATTTTTCACATTAAACTTCCATAATTTTGACCTTTATTTCCATGTCAGCATAAAACAGCCTTATGCAGGCTGGGGATTCCACTCCACTAGCAGCCATTTTGTGGTGGGACCATCATTGCCAAAAGACAGTACAGGCTCATCAGTACGTACTGAGGACTCCATGATCTAATCTCACCAGCAAAAACTCTCTGTAGGGAGACCCTTTCTAGGTACCAATAGGTGGGACCCTTTACAGCCACCAAAGACTGAGCCTGGGACTTCCTGTGTGCTGACCATCGGCTCTGCCTCTAACCCAGAGCTTTTTCTCCTACCCAACAGTTACTTCGCCATTAGGAAGTAAACAGCCAGCACCTGCCCTTACAAAATATGTTCACTCACTACCCTGTGGCCTTCAACTTTCAATGACTCTTATCCTCATATTATATTGCTGCCTTGAAACAATGTTTATAGTACATGACCGCATTCCCGCTGAGTGCCATTTTGTAGAAAATGGCACAACCCCCTCTTACCAGAAGGCTCCACGGGAGCTTTGAATCTTCCGTGTAAGAGAACTTGCAGCCAAGAAGAAAATCAATATAAAAAAGGCTTATGAGTCTATATCCAAGATTGTGACCATACTTCAAGCAGCTGGGAGCATTAGAGAATTTGTCAACAAAGTCATCGAAACGGTGCCCGGTAACCTTCCTGGGTTTCTTATCACAGGTATTGCTGCACAGTACTTTTTTCCTTCGCACTGTTTTCCTTGTGTATATTCTGCCCATAAATGATGGCAGATTTGATTACCTGAGGCTGCAATTCTGCGTTGAAGAACTTTGGAGAAATTTCCTTGGAACTCCGCAGCGCTTTCTCTCAAGCAATCGAATCAAGGATTGTAAAGTCCGCAACCCACATTAACCTTTACGATAAGCGTACACAATAACATTGCTCTGTTTTGATATATTATACACACCCCACTGCTCCCAAAAGGGAGATCCAAGGGCAGCCGCTCTGAACCGCAATACTGGACCAAGTTTCTTCATCCAACATAATGCCCGGGGGCAGCATGGTGTCGCTGATATCTTTCCTGGGCCCATCAAGCCTTTTAGAAACTGGATGAAGTCAGGATGAAACCCAGTAGGGTCTCTAGCTGGCCACTGGAGATCTGATTGGCAGAACAGATTAAAATAATATTGCTACTGTGGCAGCTGCTACCACAGTATTGAGCTTATTCTCTTTCACTCCTTTTCACCTATGTATCTTTAAAAATTGCTTCCTTCTCCCATGCACTTGTAACCTCAGCTTGTGGGTTCTGTGGGGCAGAACTTGGAATGAGTTTGCAACAACAAGTTTTAAAAACAAAATGGTTTACTTTCTTAACATATAACATCAAACATCAACATTTAACATCACACTTCAATGTCCTGTTCAGGTTTGCATTTTCAAGTCCTTCTAGTTACAGTCTACTGATACTGCCAAGTCCAATTCTTCTTTGCAAGTGGGCTGGCTCCTGAAGACTCCAAGGGCTTGATGAACAGGATTCAACATGATGAAGGTTTCCAGGAGAACTCTCACCCATTACAACCACAAAAGAAACCCTGAAACAATAAACTCCAATATTTACAACATAGCAAAAATAAACAACTACCTTCCCAGTAG
Source organism: Sphaerodactylus townsendi (assembly GCF_021028975.2). Taxonomy (NCBI): domain Eukaryota; kingdom Metazoa; phylum Chordata; class Lepidosauria; order Squamata; family Sphaerodactylidae; genus Sphaerodactylus; species Sphaerodactylus townsendi. The sequence continues at coordinate 16,268,977 of NC_059428.1, read as the reverse complement.
TTCCCAACAATATTGCAGTTACCTTAACAAGGTGTTAAGGGCTTATACAACCAAGGTCCGAGTCTGGTAGCCTCGTCTCCTCCAAACTACATGAGCTCTGCAGCCTCTTGCTGCTTTGAGTCTCCACCCCTTACTGGGTCAAACCATTCTGATCATGGGGGTTACACGCTCAGGATGTCTTTGTGTAGTTGTTTCTGCCTCCTGTGGCAGCCATTTTGTGGCTGTGCCCACCACACTGTGAGAATTCCAAAACTGTCCACAGGCTCCCCAAAGGTTGTTCTGGTGCATTTAGAAATTGCCCGTGGGAGGACAACCTGCTGTAATCAGTTTACTTATGTATACCGTGCTTTTCTCCTCAATGGGCACCTCATGTGGCCTGCAACAATATTCACCCCCACCCTTTTATTCGCACACTGACAACTCTGTGAGATAGGTTGATCTGACAGACAGGCCCAAGGATACCCAGGGAAGGTCCATGGGAGAGTGGGGATCAGTGGTGGGATCCAAAAATTTTAGCAACAGGTTCCCATGGTGGTGGGATTCAAACTGTGGCGTAGCGCCAATGGGGCTGGGCGGGACACAACGGGGGCGTGGCCGGGCATTCCGGGGGTGGGGGATTCCTGAGTGGGGCTGTGGCAAGGATGCAGCCATTGCGCCGGTCGCTGAGCGCAGGAAACGAAGTACTTGCATCGCGAGGCGCATGAGCTGCCAGCAAAGCTTGCGCCCGATGCACTACCTCCTGCTAGACTGCTTCAAGTTCTAGCGCGCTACTGCTGAGAGGAGGGCGTAACTAAGGCAAAAATCACTTGGCAAAATCACCAATTAGTAACCCCCTCTTGGCACACACAAATAATGAGTAACCTACTCTCGGGAACCTGTGAGAACCTGCTGGATCCCACCTCTGGTGGGGATTCAAACTTGAGGCTCCCAGATTCTCATCCAGCACTCTTACCATTACACAACACTGGCTCTCAAAGCAACCCCATCCTCCCCGAGGGCAAACAGCAGAACGCTTGTGTGGAGAAATGCCTCGTTTAGCCTAACGGCAGACATGTTTTAAAAGTTTGGTTCTTATATTAAAACGTTGTTTTTGGTTTTCTTTAACCTTCCCAGGCAGTAGCTGAATAAGTTCATTAGCTGAAGGCCAATGCAACTCAGCTGTGACTACTGATCAAAATGTTACATTCTAACAATCCGTTGAAGTCAGTGGCACCTGAGTATTGCATGCTGGGAGAAATTTTTAAAAGAGTGAACATTCTATCAGCAGCAGTTAGGGCAGTTAGGGCAGTTGAGCTAAGGAGGTTGAAAAAGAAAAGTCTCTCCATATACGTGCGTGTATTTATGTCAGTGGAGATTGTTTACGGTTCAGCTAGAACTTGAAATGTGAAACAAATGAACTATAACTAAAAGAGTTACTTAGTTCAGTGTGTATGGTGACAAACTCAAGCTTCGGATACATTATTTTGCTTTTGTTTGTTTCTTGAGGAATATTTTACCTCTCAATCAATGAAATATTTTTTAATTGGCTCTGATTAATTGGCTCTGGTTAATTGCATTATGTCAACCAAATCAGAATCCACGCAGTAGCAGAGAGTTCCTCTTGCTCTACACCTTGCAGTCACCTTTGAAAATTCAAATATCCATCTACTTTATTACCAAAATTATACCTTTGAGATATCATAAGTTGCTTCAAGGGTTTTGTGGTATGGAAGCAAGATGTACATCCCTACCTCACACCAGCCTCCAGGTAAGTCCTGGTGATTCCCAGAAATTCATCTCTCAAGTTCAGAGTGCATTCCCTGGCAACACTAATGTAAGACCATAAACAGTTTCACGCAGGCTTATAAGAACATAAGAACTAGCCTGCTGGATCAGACCAGAGTCCATCTAGTCCAGCACTCTGCTACTCGCAGTGGCCCACCAGGTGCCTTAGGGAGCTCACGTGCAGGATGTGAAAGCAATGGCCTTCTGCTGCTGCTGCTTCCGAGCACCTGGTCTGCTAAGGCATTTGCAATCTGAGATCAAGGAGGATCAAGATTGATAGCCATAGATCGTCCTCCATAAATCTGTCCAAGCCCTTTTTAAAGCTACCCAGGTTAGTGGCCATCACCACCTCCTGTGGCAGCATATTCCAAACACCAATCACACGTTGTGTGAAGAAGTGTTTCCTTTTATTAGTCCTAATTCTTCCCCCCAGCATTTTCAATGAATGGCCCCTGGTTCTAGTATCCGACTCTAGTAGGTAGGATGTGTCATAGTTATCAGGCACCAGCCATCAAATGCCATCTAAGAAGCATCTTTAGGCATTTGTCTGTGGATGCTGGAGAAAGGCATGCCAATGCGGCAAACTGAGATATTCCATAAGTGCCATTCCCTTTGATAGCTATGGAATAGTTGAGACTTGTGAGTTCTTGCCTTGGATAGCCTCCAATTGGAGCAGACTCTGGCCAAATGTGTGGTTCCAGCACGAACACGTGTTAAGGACCATGACTTGCAGTGACCCCAACAATGGGCTTTCAAGGCAATTGAGAAGCAGAGGTGCTTTGTCATTGCCTTCCTGCGCAGAGTCTCCGTTGGTGGTTTCCCTTCCCAGTTGCGACCCTGCTTAGCTTCCAAGATCTGATGAGATCAGGCCATCTTCCTGCCCAGCCTTGACACAAGCCCCACTAAATCCAATGGGATTTCCAGGTATTGTGTATCGATGATTACAGCCTGGCACTATTATGCTTAGAAAACTGCAGATTGGGGACGGGAGCTGCTGTGCACAATTGTGCCACACTCTCTATAGAAGCAGACCCAAATCAGACCTAATATGACCATGCCTCAGGCCATGGGTGCTGAACAGAGGCATACCGGGTGTAAATGGTGCCTGGAGACAAATTGTCTCCAGGCGCCACCCCCTGCTGTTGCCCTGCCCTCTGCATGTGGGACAGGGCTCTTCCCCCCATGCCTGCTGCCTCATCATCTTTGAGTGCCCTTGACCCCACCCATGTCGTCATTGACATGGGCAGGGTTGAGTGCACCCGGCTCTGCCCCCCACCCCCCTACGTGGCCAGAAGAGTGGTGCCTGGGGACAAGGGGTGCCCCTTGTCCCTAGGCAAATACGCCACTGGTACTGAAAGTATACGGATGTTGACCACCTTGAGTTTATGTAATTTCATCTCAGAGTCTAGAAGGGCCTTCCAAGGCCTTCTTGAAAGAAGGGCACCTAGAGGTGAAAGTAACAGGATTGCTAGCTCAGGGTTGGGAAATACCTGGAGATTTGGGGGGAGGAGCCTGAGAGGTTTGGGGAACTGATGACAGACTGACAGATAATAGCAAACTACAGCTTCCCTCTTCCCAGCACCTTGACGTATATTTCAAGAAACAGCTGGAGGGGCAAATGCAATTGTTTTCCATCCACATGTACAGATTTCCCGATCAGCCTGTTGCTAAACTAAAAAACAACAACTCCCCTGTCCCCCCCAAGCCCCAAAGTTCTTTGCCACTGAGGAAGGAGAGCAGGGAAGAGGCAGACTTCACATCCTCTGGTGGAATCCTTGCCGCAAATACCAGTCTGGCCACTTAGCTGGAGCTCTTGCCGACTGAGAAATGGCCCGTCGTTTCTCATCAGGCCTCTGCCGACTAGATGAAGTGACCAGGTGGTCTCCCTCGGTGCAATTTTGTCCGTCTTCGGCTTTGTTTCCATAACGTGCCAGAGTGTGACTTGATTTGTCTTGACTGGGCCTGGAGACTGGCTGTTTGTTTCCCTGGCAATGTGAGCAACAGTTTTTTTTTTAAAATGAAGATTCAATGCCAGTCTCCTGCTTGTGGCCATATTAATTTTCATCAGAGTATCATATAGATACAGAGCAAATATGATCCCTGGAAGGTGCTAAATATTCCTGAGCTAGGCTCTGAATACTGGTCTCCTGACCTGCGACAGCGACACTCCAAACTGTTACATCTTCTGACCAGTGGAAGAAATGGCAGCAATAATAACACACACACAACGCACACACACAAAGCTAGATTCTGTGACTCTAGTCTTTTAATTGTATCCAAGACTTCTAATACATGACTGGGTAGCAGAAACATAAAGGGAGCCAGGAGAGCACTGCAGGAAGAGAACCAGTGTGGTGTAGTGGATAAGGTGTTACAGTGGTGGTGAACCTTTGGCACTCCAGATGTTATGGACTACAATTCCCATCAGCCCGTGCCAGCATGGCCAATTGGCCATGCTGGCAGGGGCTGATGGGAATTGTAGTCCATAACATCTGGAGTGCCAAAGGTTCGCCACCACAGGACTAGGACATGTGAAACCCAGGTTGAAATCCCCACTTGCATCATGGAAACTTGTAGTGTGATCTTGGGTCAGTCACACACTCTCAGTCCTGACCTTTTCTAGTGTTTGAATGAGAGATCTCCAAGGAGTACCAGGATCATGAGCAGAGGCAGGCAATGGCAAAGCTCTGTGAATATCTCTTGCCTTGAAATGCTGACAGGATGAGTATAAAACTGACTGGATTGGATGGCCATAAATCAGCTATAACTATATGGGGAAGGGGGAAGAAAGAAAGAAAGAAAAAGGAAGGAAGGAAGGAAGGAAGTGACATCATTGCATCACATGACACTCTAGGAATTTCACAGATCTCTATGGCTTTTAGCATAACAATCTGGTGAATTCCTAGAGCGCCGTGCAATGCAGTGGTGCCATTTCAAGGTTTTCAACTGGAGAAGTCATTGCAGCATTGCTTGATGTCATTCATGTCAGTCTCTATTACCCCGATATCTGCTAGTTGCCAACATCTGGGGTGGACACTGTAGTAAGGAAGAGGATTGCTTGAGGGTGAGTATAAAACTGGCTGGTCAGACTTTTTCTAAACATGGGACTTTCCCCCATTAACCCTCACTGACTTGATTTTGCTGAGAACACTATTATGAGTGGCACACTTACCTCGTTCATTTTTATAACTTGGTTTTGAAACGCTCTGTGGACGCCATAATTTTGACTTATGTCCTCTGCAGTTCCACTACTTCTGTAAGTTATAGCCAAGAGAACCGCTCTTCAGAGACCTTAACAAGAAATGTTGCTCCACTCAGAGCAGTTGACAAACTGTGCTAACAACATTAGGGGATATATATTATATTCCCACACTCAGTAGAAATAAATAATAGTTATGTTTTGCCATTAGAATGTATTTCTTTGGGGGTTTTTATTGCTAGTCTCCCTCAGGCTGGCACAGAAATCAGTTTTATGGAGCAGAAGCTCCTAGAAGGTCAGAGGTCAAACTTGTCCCTAGAGGGGAAAGTTGTTCTTACAACTCTGTGTTGAGAGGACTGTTGTTGTCGACTGAAAATTGATGGCTTGGATCCTACAACCGTGTTTTGCCTGCCAATTGCTCTGACCAAAGGCAATTCATTTCCTTCGCAAGTACTGCTTTTGATTGCCAAAAACCAACCATTAGCAATAGGCTTTGCGGCAGTTATTCCTGCAGATTCTAATCGGGAGAACGGGTTTGATTCCTCCACATGAAGCCTGCTGGGTGACCCTGGGCTAGTCACAGTTCTCTGAGAACTCTCTCAGCCCCACGTACTTCACAAGGTGCCTGTTGTGGGGAGAGGAAGGGATTGGACTGTAAGTTGCTACGAGACTCCTTAAGGTAGAGAAAAGCAAAACATAAACACCTACTCTTCATCTTCTCCCCACCCTTCCTTCTATTTTCACTGTAATAGAGTGGCAAACTCAGAATAAGTGAGACATTTAGCATTTTCCTCAGAGCACTTGCTAATATTAGAAACAGCTCTTGACCAAACACACCCTTCTAACCACCGCAGGATGCCGGGGATAACTCGATTTCAAGCTCTTATGAAGCGTGTGGTACGAGTCCAATCTATTCTTTTGGAAGGAAATTAGAAATTAATGAAGGATGTATGCACAAAAATGAGTCGGGTCTCAAAATTAAGTGGCTCGGGATGGCAAATATTGATCTTCCCGTGTTGCTTCATATACAGCGTTTTCATCAATTTGGGCCCGTGATGAATTGACGCTTGTAAGATGCTCATAGTGAAGGTCATTTTTTTTTTCTAAGCCCCTCGAAAGGGAAAAAATTGAATGGAAAAATTTTTAATAAACCCAGCAGGGGACAAAGAGTCCTTGGCTCAGTGGCAGAGCATCCACTTGAATACAGAAACCCCCTGGTCCAGCTCTTGGCATCTCCAGTTATGAAGATAGACCTTGGTGTACTTATAGCAACTCCATAGGTTTCAAGGCAAGAGACGAACAGAGGTGGGTTGCCATTGCCTGCCTCTGCCGAGCAACCTTGCTATTTCTTGGTGGTCTCCAATCCAAGCACTAGACCAGGTCCAACCCTGCTTAGCTTCTGAGACCTGACAAGATCAAGGTAGCCTGGGAAAGGAGCAGAATGTTTCTGTGACCCTCCAGTTTTTATTGGCACCACCCTTTCGATGCTATTATTGCCTTCCTGCAGAACACTCCCAACAAAATATGCAAAGCACTTGCAGGTCAGGCAAAGACTGGCCCCGCCCCTGTAGAGCTGATGCCTTAATTACACATAGTGAGTTTGTTTTGGTGGATCTTATACTTCCCCAAGGCCCCGCTTTGCACAAAACGTTTGCTTTTCCGTTACACGGAAGCAGCGGAGGGTTGGCATTAGCAGCTCCTTATTGACAGGCAAACAAGGGCATTCCAAGGAGGCGGGGGTTTTGAAAGGAAAATGAGAATTTTCAGTGCTCATTTGTGGGCCAACTGGGAAAAAAAGAGAAGGCATTTACTCTTCCAGCCTGAGCTGTTTTAATTGAGTTTCTGGTGACTGAGAACAAACCCGAGAGATTCTGGGCAGCTGTCGTTGGCTAGAGAGCGGAAGGAGGACAGGTCAGGACAAGACAGTGTTTAGGGCCCAGAGAGAAATGAGAGCTTTTTGCCATCAATACTTTGTTTTGAGTACTTGAAAGAAAATGTGCAGGCTACACGGGTTTCCGATTTTTCTAGGGTTGCCAGCTCCAGGTTGGGAAATACCTGGACATTGGGGGGGGGGGGTGGATCTAGCAAGGATGGGGTCTGGGGAAATTCCTGAAAATTTGAGGGTGGTATCTGGGAGATGCATCTATCAAAGATTTCCCAAGTTAGCAACTGATAACTCTAGTAATACAGCTTAGTGCAGGGGTGTACCGCCTAGGGCAGGGGTCTACAACCTGTGGCTCTCCAGATGTTCATGGACTACAAATCTCATCAGCCCCTGCCAGCATGGCCAATTGGCTGCAGGTTGTTTCTGGAGAGCCACAGGTTGCAGACCCCTGGCCTAGGGGGACATATGGGCTGTGGCCATTTAGTCGTGTGGAGGGAGGAAAATCGCCCTTTATATCCCCCTCTTCCCCCTCCCCCAGGTGTATACACTGACTTCAAGACCCGGGTGCAAAAAAATCGTTGTTTGGTCGTGGTGGGGGTGAGCAGCCATCCATACCGGGGGGGGGGGCTCAGATTTTGTACCCCAAGAATTTCCCCATTGACTATAATGTAGTCAGGACACTTCAGACCACAGAATCTGGGGAAATTTCTTTGGGTAACTGTCAGGGACGCATTTTTAAATCTACTCGCACCAAAATTTTGGGGTCTCATCTGGAGACTGTCCTTATGATATCCCTCAAGTTTGGTGAAATTTCAGGGAGGCCAATGTTATGGACCTTCCAAGGGGTAGCCCGCATCTCCTGTTAGCTCCCATTGGAAACAATTGGGGATGGGGCACAAACTTTGGGGGTTCATAACTTTGCCCCCCCCCAGAACCAAGCTTCATCAAACTCAGAGGGAATCATCAGGACAATCTCCAAATCATATCCTGAAAATTTGGTAATGCTAGCATTAAAAATGCGCCCTCTGCAGGCCAAAACGTAAAAAACCCACCCAAAATACAGAAAAATTCAAACGGATCCAAATTTTTCAGATGTACCCAAATATTTGGGTATATCCAGAGGCGTAGCAAGGGGGGAAAGCACCTGGTGCACAGTGCATCCTGTGCCCCTGTCCCATCCCAGAATGCCCCTGCCACGTCCCACCCTGGACACCCTCACCACACCCCCACAGGGTCGTGTGACCGGTGCCCCCCGTCCCCTTGGAGCTACACCTCTGGGCATATCTGAATATGGTATTTGTCTTATTAAGGCATACAGATAATTTTATGGCCAAATAAATTTGAATCCGAATTTTACAGAATTTTTAGGGTATTTACCAAGCCTAGTTTTTACAGAGAGGCTGGATGGCCATCTGTCAGGAGTGTGTGTTCCTGCATTGCAGGGGGTGGGACTTGATGGCCCTTGGGGTCCCTGCCAACTTTATGATTCTATGAAAATATACGATCTGCTGTGATCCTTGTCTAACTTCCAACCAACATGGCCAGTGGTAATGAACTGAATCTAGCCAGAATAAATGCATGATGATATTCTTGCAATCGTTAGAACTCAAAGATAACATGCGAACCGAAATGGAATCAATGGTTCTAAATTATATAAAGGAGTCGAGCACACCCTCTGATCTTTAATCAATATTTCTCAATAATCCGCATCTTCTATATGATCATTGATTGCTAATAAAGATTTGTACTTCCCTATAGATTTAACAAAAAAAACAGGGTGAAAGACCTCACGTGGTCAACCTCTCATCAAATGGTTTCAACCAAACCTGGGCATAATAATTGTTCATTAAATTACAAAGAGGATTTTCTGATCAGTAAATAAAACAACAGTAAGCTGGATTCTAAATTTAAAAACTGCTGGCTGTGCCAAAGTTAAAAGTGAAATACGACCAACTTCTGGTTTAAGAACCATTGAGGGAATGCACAGAAGAACTATAAAAACTGTTCTCAAAATTTTAAATGGCCAGTTGCTTGTGTCCATATTGGGGCTGCATATAAAATCTGATTAACTATCACATTAACGAACATTGGTAATACCACAGGAATAACTGTACACTCTCCACAAAATAAAATTAGATATATACAATTGCATTTGCCTCTTGTGATGGTAGTGGTTAAGAGTGGGGGACTCTAATCTGGAGTTCTGGGTTTGATTCCTCACTCTTTCACATGAAGCCTGCTTGGGGGATGTTGGGACAGTCACCATTCTCTGTGAACTCTCTCAGCTCACTTGGACGCAGGCAATGGCAAACCATCTCTGAATGTCTCTTGCCTTGAAAATCCTATGGGTTGTCACAAGTCAGCTGTGACTTGATGGCACTTAACCCACCCATAGTCTCTCTGGAGCTAGAGTTTTTTAACCAACCCTTCTTCCAAGAAATTCAGGGTGACAAATCTCCCTTCCCCAATGTTATCTTCATAACAACTCTCTGGATAAGTTACACTAGGAAAGTATGGTCAACCCCCCTAGCTCACTAATAAGGCAAGAAGAGATTTGAAAGACCCATGTCTCCTCAATCGGAGTCCATTTGAGTTTCACCCAACAGTGGCCAGACATACACTGCCATTGTGAGGGGTCATAGATAGGAACCTAACGACATGACTTCATTGCTGGAGAAAAGCTGAAAGTAATGTTATGGCACTCTAGGAATCGCCAGAACTCTATGGTCCTGGAAGAAATTCCAGGAAGTCTTCAGGATCCACCTGGAGGTTGGCGAACCTAGTTGGCACTCTGCAGGAACACCTTCCCCCAGCTGTAAACATTTGAGAAACTTTTAAAGGAACAGTTCCTTTAAAATCCAGCCTACTTTTTTCCGTCTGAGCAACGTCGAGGCCAGCAAGACACTGGGGATGCGTACAAGGCCAGGGAAGGAGAATATCTTGCCAGGCTGGTTTCGACTAACTCAATTTGAATGAAAATAATATGATTGTTAAAGACATCAAAAGGGTTATTTTGCAAAGGCAGCTGGGGGGAGGGAGTTTACCAGGGTCTCCCCAGGCACCTGATGCCTGGGGTAAGCCCCCCCCTCACTATGCCCCTAGCACTCTAACCCTTGAATGCCTTTGAAAGTTTATGGCTCCTTGGCCCATATTGCCTTTACTAGCTTTGTGTTACCCTCCTTGATGACAGATCAGTATCCTCTCCCGCTGCTTTGTAATTTCCCCTTCCTGTTAGCAGACTTTGTTCAAGGAGGCACTTGATTCAGCCACGAACCTGATCGCTCATTCCCCCTCCACCTGTTTCCACTTCACTCCGTAATCCTCCAGGCTTTTCCTTGATCCTTTCCCCCTTCCAGAGGCACGACTTGAGCCTCTTTCCACATTTTAAATCTCTCTTGATGGCCTTTTGCTAGCTCCTCATTTGTCCCCTTGGAAATATGTCTTCCGCAGTCTGCTCATGGGAAGCGATCGCATTCAACTGAATTTTCTAAATTCTTCAAGTGTGCCTGCAGCTGGAAATGACAACCAGGAAGCAGGAGCAGAAAGACCAGGGTCTGTATCTGTTTACCCTGGACCAGAGGCGTAGAAAGTGGGGAAAGCGGCCGGTACATTGGTGCATCCTCTGCTCCCGCCCCGCCCTGAAATGCACCCACCATGCCCCCGCCACATCCCCACAGGGGCGTGCACCTGGTGTGTCACGCGCACCCCCTGTCCCCTTGGAGCTATGCCTCTGCCCTAGATGAGTTGAATTTCACCAGTGCTCTCAATTTCAATGAGGTCCCCCATCAGATTTCTTTTGGCTATCTCCTATCTTCTTTGCAGCAAGAGTTTAAAGAGAAGCAAGGAACTGATAGCTTGGAATGGTCCAGGCTAGCCCAGTCGTGTCAGATCTCAGATTCTAAGCGCTGGTTACTAGTATTTGAGGCCACCAAGGAAGACAAGGTTGTTACCCAGAAGCTCAATTTGCCTCTTGCCTTGGAAACCCTAGGGCCGTGGTGGCGAACCTTTGGCACTCCAGATGTTATGGACTACAATTCCCATCCACCCCTGCCAGCATGGCCAATTGGCCATGCTGGCAGGGCTGATGGGAATTGTAGTCTATAACATCTGGAGTGCCAAAGGTTCGCCACCACGGCCCTAGGGCCACCATAAGTCAGTTATTACTTGACACCCCTTTCTGCTACCAAGGAACTGATAGCCAATTTGTGTGCACATGACCAACTCAATATGAGATGTTGGAGCTTGGTCCCAAGAGCTGCCCATCTGTCTACAAAATGGAGCAGGAAGGTGGTATACATTTTTTTAAAAAATTAAAGGCAAAGAAAAAAAATGCATAGTCCTTTAAGCTAAATTCTGGGCCAAGTGGCCAAACCTCTTTTATTAACGAACATTATTAGTCACTTAAATCCATTTTAAAATGTAAAGTCAAATGCAAGGTTCAAGCAGGAAGAAGTAGCTACAATAGATCATATCAAAGGTCCAACAGAGAACGTTTAGGGCTGTCCACAGACTATTGTAGGCTGCAGATCTCCTGGAATTACAAAATAGGGATGCCAGCCTCCATGCAGGATGACAGAAGAAATTAGAATAACTGGAACATAGGAGGTCAATGTGGTGTGTAGCCATTTCTTTCCCAGACAGCAGATCTTGTAGACTACCTTGCAAATAGAGTGTAGAGTTGAAGCGACTGACACCTCTGGAGGTCAAACTGGAGCAGCTGACAGTCTGCCAATCAAACTGGTAAACTGTCTCTGTCCTCTCAGACTCAGCCTGAAGTCTTTATTCTTCCTAGGGTAGCCAACCTCCAGGTGCCGGCTGGAATCACAACTCCTGGAATCACAACTCATCTCCAGGTGACAGAGTTCAGTCCCCGTTGGAGAAAATGGCTTCTTTGGAGCATACAGTCTATGGCAGTGATGGCGAACCTATGGCATGGGTGCCAGAGGTGGCACTCGGAGCCCTCTCTGTGGGCACGCGCACACAGAGTTCGTCATGTGGAGGGCGGAAAATCACACACACACATCCCACACACATCTAGGCTGGCCTGGGCTACTGAGCACGACATGCGTGCACCACAGTGAGCAGTGAGGACTCGGCTGGCGGGCCTGGGGCCTGTGTTCCAGGTGGCTGCTGCCCGAGGGGGGGGCACAGAGGAGGCAGAGATGCTACAGAGGCACAGAGCAGTGCGCGCGGGACTTACTGGAGGCTTGAGCAGGCTGGCCCCTGCTCGAGCAGGTGGGGCGGAGGAAGAGGGAGCAAACTGTTTTTTTTCCTAAACTAAAACCTCAGCATTCAGGTTAAATTGCCGGGTTGGCACTTTGCGATAAATAAGTGGGGTTTGGGTTGCATTTGGACACTCGGTCTCAAAAAGGTTCGCCATCACTGGTCTATGGCATTATACCTTGCTGAAGTCCCTCTCTCTAAATTCTGCCCTACTCAGGCTCCCCCCCCCCCTTAAATCTCCAGGAATTGCTCAACCCAGAGCTGGCAACCCTAATTCTACCCCCAGGTGGGGTTATTTATTTAGTTATTTTATTTTAAAATAATTAATTAAATTAATGTCCCGCCCTATCCCCGTAGGGCTCAGGGTGGATTACAAAATAAAAATACACAATCAATAAAATAATTAAAAACGGCAATACAAATATTAAAACGATAAACTCTGACGCCCAATAACTAATCTTGGGTGGCTGTAAATAAAACAAATCCCAAATCACCACCCCACCAACCATCCCTTTCTGACTTTCTGTCTTTCTTTAAAACATTCTCATGTCACCTTTCTACCCAGCCATGGTCCCAAAAATTAGTATTGTTATGAGGAATGGAATTTTTGTTTCTGAAATTCGCATTTTTAAACCCATTGGTTTCTCTTCATCTTTTTTCTCTTTCCCAAAAAAATTACCTTTGATTTCTTTTCTGTTACACCTCTTTCACAAGACCCCCATGGCACTGAATGGTAAGCTACAGTACTGCAGTCCAAACTCTGCTCACAACTTGAGTTCGATCCCAACAGACGTCAGTTTCAGGTAGCTGGCTTAAAGTGGACTCGGTCTTCTATCTGTCCAGGGTCAATAAAATGAGCACCCAGCTTGCTGGGGGTAAAATGTAGATGGCTGGGGAAGGCAATGGCAAATCGCCCCGTAAACGAAGTCTGCCTACCGTGTTTCCCCGAGAACAAGACAGTGTCTTACATTAATTTTTGCTTCCAAAGATGCGCTATGTCTTATTTTCAGGGGATGTCTTATTTTTCTGTGTTCTGTTTGTCGGGCCTGCTTCCAAACAAAAACTTTGCTACGTCTTACTTTCGGGAGATGCCTTATATTTTGCACTTCATCAAAACCTCTACTACATCTTATTTTCAGGGGATGTCTTATATTCGGGGAAACAGGGTAGTAAATACTATGATGTGATGTCACCCCATGGGTCAGTAAAGACCTGGTGCCTGCGCAGGGGACTACATTTACCTTTACTTATTTTACACTCCTTTGTAATTGTTGGTAACTCCAGCCCCTGCAGATGTATTTATTTTTTATGTTAAGCATCACAGTGTCATGCTCTACCAAGAAGTTAGAAAGCTTTGGAATGACGTGGCTTACCTTGGAACATTAGCTGAGTGAATTTCTGAACGTTTGCAGACTTTCCTTCCTGCCCCCTCCTAAGAACATAAGAACATAAGAGCTAGCCTGCTGGGTCAGACCAGAGTCCATCTAGTCCAGCTCTCTGCTACTCGCAGTGGCCCACCAGGTGCCTTTGGGAGCTCACATGCAGGATGTGAAAGCAAGGGCCTTCTGCTGCTGCTGCTGCTCCCGAGCACCTGGTCTGCTAAGGCATTTGCAATCTGAGATCAAGGAGGATCAAGAGTGGTAGCCTCTGTTTCACTATCACTTTTGATTCAAATGGAATTCACTTGAAACAAACTCCAAATCCCTAAAAAAAATGAGGGAAAGAAATGGATTTCAGGAGGGAATTGGTTGAGGAGGAATTAGAAGAATCCCTTTTGGCAACTTGGGGCAAAACTCTCCAGGATTGTTGGCGTGCTCTATAAACGTGGTAGTGCAAACTCATGCTGTGCGCTCTCCATGCTAAAGCTATGCTACGCCCCTGAGCAGTTCCATTGGATTCTAAGCACTCATTGCCTTACATGACTATTTTTACATTAGCAGACGTGCCACGTTTGACAGCAGTTGAAATGACACAGCTTGGGAACAGGTGATGCATACAAAGCTCTAGGGACGCAGGGCATCGAGCACCCTCGTCGCACGCAGGCAAGAACGTGCATTTTTAAGCATGCTCCTCTCATTATGCACCTGATTAATCCCGTTACAGAAGAATGAGGTAGGCGAATGACTTGCGCACCACCGTGACGCACTTTTTGAACGAGGCTACATAAATATATAGCATCCATCTTTAAAAGGCTGGCCATCCCGTTAATCACCGGGGAAGATTATAATCTTTTAATTAAGCATAATTGTTCCTTTTTTAAAAAAAGCAACGTTGTTTCTATAATAGTGTTTCAAGAATAGTGTTTTGAAAAGGGAAAATTAAAATGGATGTGTCTGTGGCTTGCCCTAAGCCGCTGAGGTGTAAGATTTGTGATGCTTTGCCAAGGTCTGCTGTGATCTGCTACATCATCAAAGTCATAACTGTCCATTTTATTTCTCTTCCTTCCTTCCTTCCTTCCTTCCTTCCTTCCTTCCTTCCTTCCTTCCTTCCTTCCTTCCTTCCTTCCTTCCTTCCTTCCTTCCTTCCTTCCTTCCTTCCTTCCTTCCTTCCTTCCTTCCTTCCATTCTCTCTCTCTCTCTCTCTCTCTCTCTCTCTCACCCCCCTCAAAATAATTCCATTTACATTGAAAGTAAATTTGCTAAAAAATTCATCATCTCTAGGACCCTTCACCAAAGCCTACAGCAGTGATGGTGAACCTTTTTGAGACCGAGTGTCCAAATTGCAACCCAAAACCCACTTATTTATCGCAAAGTGCCAACACAGCAATTTAACCTGAATACTGAGGTTTTAGTTTAGAAAAAACAGTTGGCTCCGAGGCGTGCGTTACTCAGGAGTAAGCTTGGTGGTAGTCGGTGGCTTTGCTTTGAAGCAACCATGTAACTCTTCCAACGGGTGAATCACGATCCTAGGAGGGTTTACTCAGAAGCAAGCCCCATTGCCAGCAACCGAGCTTACTCCCAGGTAAAGGATTATCTTTTGTTCTTTGCATGAAAATCAGTGTGGTTTAACAGCGCTTAACAGGGTTACCTATTCTACTTCCCCAAAAATAGATCTTATGTTTAATGCTAATAATCAAGCCCAACGGCCCAGGCCAGCCTAGATGTGTGGGGGGTGGGGGGGCAACTCTGCGCGTGCCCACAGAGAGGGCTCTGAGTGCCACCTCTGGTGCCATAGGTTCACCACCACTGGCCTACAGCTTGATGTAGAGTCTGGACTTGGAATGTTGGATGTGCGGCGACTTCATTGGACTAGGGGGTCAAAAACAGGCTTCACGCTCAAGGAGGGGTTTGGCTCAGTGGGAGAACATCTGTTTTGCATGCAGAAAGTCCCCAGTTCAATCCCTGACATCTCCGGAGCAGGCAGTGATGTCCATGACAGACCAGTGGTCTGAATCAAGTAGAAGTTAGCTTCATGTAGAATCTTTGTTCACTCAAGTTTTGACTGCCCCATTACAATGGCTTTACTGGGTTGACTGCAAAGGATCCCTTTTTCAGACAGACTATGCCCCTGCCTCCTTCAGTCAGTGGATTCCTTGGTACATATCCTTCTGCAATGCTCACATGTGTTGCAGTTGAGGCTAAAATGGACTGTACAATGGTTTAATAAATGGCCATTTTTAGAACAACTTTAGAGTAAAAGGTTCAAGGACTTCATGGTCAAGAAGGTGGAAAAGGCAACCAGGGGATCTGCTAATTTAGATATGCTCCTAACCAACAACGATGACCTGATTAATGGTGGAAGTGGTAGGATCCATAGGTGGGAGTGACCATGTTCTCCTGGAGTTTGTTATGCTGTGGAAAAAGGATGCCGAGCTTAGTCAGACACACATTCTAGCCTTTAGGTAAATTGAATTCAGGAAACATAGGAAACTACTAGGTGTGATCCCTAGGTGTGGCAGAAGTTATCTCAGAACCATTTGCAATAATCTTTGAGAATTCCAGGAGACCAGGAGAAGTCCCAGCAGACAATTGTGTCCCTTCAAGCCCTTTGGCTGGAAGGAGAATGCTGGGTGGGGAGGCAGGGAAGAGGACTGAGCCAAGCCAAGGCTGAGTGGAAGAGCCGGGTAAGAAAGGGAAGGGGAACAACAGGAAGCTGCACACCTCTCCCTCTGAATGACAGAGTGGCCAGTGCCACTGGGAGGCAGAGGCGTAGCTTCAAGGGGATGGGGGTGTGCGCAATGCACTAGGCGCATGCTCCTGTGGAGGTATGGTGAGGGTGTGGCGGGGGCATTCCAGGGGCGTGGTGGGGGCATTCCGGGGCATGGCAGAGGATGCACCAGTGCACCGGGCACTTCCCCCCTTGCTACTCCTCTGCTGCAAGGACAGTGGTCGGGGGGGGCAGGAAAGGCCAACGCACCCCCCCTCGCCTCCAAACTAGATCTTATTTCACTGCAATCCGAAATGGGCTTTCTTGAAAGTAGTAAATAAAATGACATTATTTACAAACAAACAACAGCAAAACACATTGGTGTAAAATTCATCTCTTTTTTTTTTTGACAATTTTAGGTTTATTTGCTTTTTGAAGTTTCTAGACCTGAGGACAGGCTTGGAAATATAGGAGAGGAAAGATGGCTGAGATTATTGCTCATGTTTATTGCAGAAGTAGAATAGTTTAGGCCCATAAATACAAGCAGACCTCAGAATACTGTTTTTCTTGGCATAGAACTTGGGGTACAATTGTGCAGTTCTGCTACATAATTTGAGCACAGACAATATACAAATATGTGTGCGTGTGTGAGTGTAAATGTGTGTGTATGTATATATATGCATATACATATTTATATATACGCCTACACATACACACACACATACGTATATGATCCGCAGCATAGCCTTTTGGGGTGGTCAAATGGAACCCCTCTTTCCCTTTTCAATTCACATTGTTATATGGTGCTGTCTTGGTTTTTAGTATAATAAAACCCTTTCCATTCCACAACGGAACTGTCCAGAGTGCGAATCCCGCTGTCCATGAGGCTGGTTGGCACGCACAGTCCTGGCTTGGGTAAGGCAGAACTGGGGCAAGGAGGCTATCCCAGTCAGGCAGCAGAGGCAGGGTGGTGAGGCGCTCAGATCGAAGGAGCCAACTCGAGGGTTCTTAAAGGGCGATGTGAAAAAGAAGCGGAGCCAGTAGTGATGGATTACATACACCCCGTGGATTTTCTTGGAAGAAAAAAGACAGAGCTCCCAGCTCGCAACCTGTAGTAAAGAAGAGCTGTAATTGAATATAAGGTGAGGAAGTGCGTAAGTGGTGGTTGGATGTGAGGGAGGGCAGAGTGAGGAATTGTGTGCGGAACAGGCTGGATCATGTATTGTGTGGTAGCAGTGGGTGAGGCACAGAGAGTGAAAGTTACCTGCATGTGTGGGGGGGGGCGGGGCACCTGACGTCTCACATGGCAAAGTGTGTATGTGTTTCACTTTCCCTCATATTACCTACCAGTATTACCTATTTGCTGCTTCCACTGCTCATCTCTGCCCATCTGCGCGAACATTCTAAGCCCTCATCCCAAGCCCTCAGGCCACAGACAGACAGGCTGCACGAACATTCTAAGGGTGACAGTTAAACACAGCCAGCTTCATGGCCTGGTGCACCAGGAAAAAGACGTTTTACCTGGCTCAGGTATGGACTTTCGGCGATTTGGTCCGATTACCTGCCCAGAACAGGGAGGAACGTCATGTGAAAATTTGGGGGCGATCCGTCCAGCCGTTTCGGCATTAGGGCATGACTAACAAAGTCACTGTTAGCTTTTTATATATATAAAATATATAAAAGTTACTTGCTTGCACTTTTTCCATTTTGCTTCTCTCCCTGTCCCTGTTAAACCAGAATAATGAATGCAGAGCTTTTTAATCAGTTCTGTATCTCATAGTAATGGCAGCTTATTTCTTCTGATTCCAAGTGAACGTACCAGATTCTACTAGCTATTTTCATTGTCTTCATCCAGAAATTCATGTGCAGCGACATTATATCAGTGTTTTCTCTGCAAGTCATGGACTAATGAATGCTCAGAAATCTCATTTATTTCTTGAGCAAGCTGTCAACAGCATAACCTGCCGTACAAAGGATTTATGAGAACCTTTTCAAATAAAAGGGGAGAAACAGACCTCCAGTCAATTTCTATTACAAATAATGACTTTTTACTAGATCTCGTTTTTTTTAAGATGTCCAATTTCATGTGTCAGAAATGAAATGCTATTTTCTTAGGTCCCCCCGCCCCCCAAAGTAATCTAGAAATGTTTTGATTTGCAAAAACTTCAGGACTTTGATAATCAAACTGCATTACTGTTGCAGAGATGAAACTCACTGTAAGCTCTGTGCAGGTCAAAAATGAAAGGCATCCTGAACATAGTCCCAGAGGAACTGTTAAGTCGGTTACCATGATGTTAATTTAATTTTATTTATACCCTGCTTTTCCTCCCAATGGGGATCCACAGCAGCATACAACATTCACCATTTTCTATTTTATCCTCACAACAACTGTGAGGAACATTATAGTCTGTTTCAGAAAAAAAGGTGTTAGTAGGCTTGTATATTCCTCTGCCACAGAACTCAACATGCCAGATCTTCTTTGTTATAGAATGCTCTGCTTGAGTCCTAGTGCCTACCTAGCCCTGCTTCCCCCTGTCCAATCCATTTGAAAGTAAAAAATACATCAAAGTACCATGTTTAGTAATGCACAAAATAATGGTTTTGACATAAAAATGAATGATAATTCTCATATTAATTTGGGAGTATGTTCTAATAGATAGAAAAGATAGAGATAGAAAAAGTGCAGAGGAGGGCAACGAGGATGATTGAAGGATTGGAGCACCTTCCTTGTGAGGAGAGCCTGCAGCGTTTGGGACTCTTTAGTTTGGAGAGGAGACATCTGAGGGGGGATATGATTGAAGTTATAAAATTATGCATGGGGTAGAAAATGTTGACAGAGAGACATTTTTCTCTCTTTCTCACAATACTAGAACCAGGGGGCATTCATTGAAAATGCTGGGGGGGGGGGGGGGAATTAGGACTGATAAAAGGAAACATTTCTTCACGCAATGTCTGATTGGTGTTTGGAATATGCTGCCACAGGAGGTGGTGATGGCCACTAACCTGGATAGCTTTAAAAAGGGCTTGGACAGATTTATGGAGGAGAAGTCGATCTATGGCTATGAATCTTGATCCTCCTTGATCTCAGATTGCAAATGTCTTAGCAGACCAGGTGCTCGGGAGCAGCAGCAGCAGCAGAAGGCCATTGCTTTCACATCCTGCACGTGAGCTCCCTAAGGCACCTGGCGGGCCACTGCGAGTAGCAGAATGCTGGACTAGATGGACTCTGGTCTGATCCAGCAGGCTACTTCTTATGTTCTTAATACAGAAGCATATAATTTTCTCGACTACTGCACCTGAACTGACTGTACTAACACCTGTTTCTGAGACAGAGTTTAGTCTGTGACAGAATGGGCAAAAGTCACCGAGAGAGTTTCCACACCAGAGTGGGGTAGGGATGTACGTTCAGATATAACCGAGCCAAAGCATGGTTGTGTATGAATTTTTAGGTAAACTATAAATGGTGTCACCCCCTTTTGATTTTTGTTAGTGTAAACTGCAGGGTTGGACTGTTTTAGATATTGTTACTGGTTTTATGTTATGTGATTTTCATATTGTTAATCACCTCAAGCCCAACAGGGGAGGGACAATTTAGAAATTTAATCAATAATAATAATAATAATAATAATAATAATAATAATAATAATAATAATAATTTTTCACAGTTGTGGGAAAAAAGAAAGTGTGGATAGTCGATGTTGCAATTCCTGGTGACAGCAGAATTGATGAGAAGCAACTGGAAAAACGTACACGATACGAGGATTTAAGGACTGAACTACAAAGACTCTGGCACAAACCAGTAAAGGTGGTCCCAGTGGTGATCGGCACACTGTGTGCAGTGCCTAAAGACCTTGGATGGCACTTAAAAACAATCGGCGCTGACAAAACCACCATATGTCAGCTGCAAAAGGCCACCCTACTCGGCTCTGCACGCATTATTCGTCGATACATCACACAGTCCTAGATGCTTGGGAAGTGTCCAATGTGTGATGTAATACTAAAATCCAGATATTGATCTTGTTTGCTGTGTATAACTGTTTTTGTATCAATAATAATAATAATAATAATAATAATAATAATAATAATAATAATAATAATAATAATAATAATAATAATAATAATAATCGTGCCATGTTGGCAGTTTGAATCGGCTGCTGCTTTGAACATGGCAAAAGGTAGGTTTCAAGGCATCATAATCCAGAGAACATTTTCATTGGTGTTCCAACATTTACAACATATAATTTTCACACTGCATTTTCCTTTCTTCTTTCTGTTCTGATGCTTTGCAGGTCTGACCCTTCCCAGGTTTTGCCAAATATCCTCAACGAAATCAGCCATGAGTATCCTCAATTCAACCCAGGGCTACATCACTGCGCGGGAAAGGGGGGGGGGGACACAATGTGTAATCATTTCCACACACTCCTTTCCTTGCTGAGCTCATTCCATCTGCATTTGCGATGTTCCCCTATCAATGGACAATTAGTGTGAGCTCAGAATCTGTGAGAAAACCAGATGGCTGCAGGAAGTGAGTCAAACGGGTGGTGCCATATGGCACACGGGAGGCTGAGCAGGAGTGGCCTCATCGCTCACAGATGCCACGCTCAAGAGTTTTAGGAACAGCATGGCGATCGCCAGGCCCCTGCCTGTGATTTATAAAGGAACGTAGAAGGGGGGGAGGTTTACAATGAGCGTTCATGAAAATGGGATGTGGAGGCAGAGCCAGGAAGTGGGGGGTGGGGAGGATAGATTTTGTTGCAGAAAAACGCTGCCGTTATGAGCCGGCTAACATTTCAAAGGCTCCCATTATCGCACTGCATGCAATAAAGATCGTTTGCAGCTTTTGCTGAAAAGAGAGCACACAACAAGTTGAGCCGGAGTGTTCAATGTCGAGGGAGTAGCTGGACTTATGCAGGGGAACCACAGACGGATAGTTGCCACAAAGATCTTGGTCTGGCAGGAGCGGGTTCTTATCATGCATCAGTCTGGAATGTTGCAGCTTTGGGTTTCTAGCATTGAACAGGGAATTGCACTAGGTGACATTTGCCCAGGATTAGAGTGCCACTGAGAAGTCCTGTAGCAGTGGTTAAGAGCAGCAGTGGCGTAGTGGTTAAGAGCAGGTGCACTCTAATCTGGAGGAACTAACTTTGATTCCCCGCTCTGCCGCTTGAGCTGCGGAGGCTAATCTGGGGAATTCAGATTAGCCTGTGCACTCCCTCACACACCAGCTGGGTGACCTTGGGCTAGGCACAGTTCTTCTGGCGACTCTCTCAAGACCCCACACCACCACCTCACAGGGTGTTTGTTGTGAGGGGGGAAGAGAAAGGAGTTTGTAAGCCCCTTACAGGAGAGAAAGGGGGGATATAAATCCAATTCTTCTTCTTCTTCTTCTTCTTCTTCTTCTTCTTCTTCTTCTTCTTCTTCTTCTTCTTCTTCTTCTTCTTCTTCTTCTTCTTCTTCTTCTTCTTCTTCTTCTTCTTCTTCTTCTTCTTCTTCTTCTTCTTCTTCTTCTTCTTCTTCTTCTTCTTCGAGTGGTAAACTGTAATACTTCCACTGAAGCTCTGCCCATGACCTGAGTTCTATCCTGACAGAAGTCAGTTCCAGGTAGCCATCTCAACGTTGACTCAACTCTGGGTTCGATCAACGGGGTACCCATCTTGCTGGGGGGAAAGTGTAGATGACTCGGGGAGTCAATTGTGAACCACCCCAAAAACATAGTTCACCTAGTAAATGTTGCAATATGACATCACCCCATGGATCAGTAATGAGTCAGTGCTAGCGCAGGAGACTGCCTTTAGCTTTACCTTTAGAATGCCACCTAGCCAGTGGTGGGATCCAAAAAATTTAGTAACAGGTTCCCATGGTGGTGGGATTCAAACAGCGGGGTAGCGCCAATGGGGCTGGGCGGGGCACGATGGGGGCATGGCCGGGCATTCTGAGGGCAGGGCATTAATAATTTCTCTGTTACTGTAAAAAACTCTTACTGTAAAAAAAGTTCCTAATTTCCAGCCTGGTATCTTTCTGTCCATAATGTAAACTCATTAAAGCAAGTCCTATCGTCTACTGCCAACAGAAACAACTACTTCTCCTCTGACTGCAGTGTGAGGGAGACTGGCTCATTTTCGCTTCAGTTTCCACTCTGTGAACCACACATCCATGCAATTCGTTTTTGTGTGGTTGCCAGCGTCCCTGTCAGCCATCTTCATTTTACCTTTCGAGTGCGATGTCACCTTCCCTTTCTTTCCGCACCAAACTCCGCACCCTCGGAGCACAACTCCTAATTGAAGCACACCGTACAAAAGATGAGAATAAAAAGAACAGGCTGTCACACGTCTTGGCCCCTTCCCTTCTCTGCACCTTTCAAGGCAGGGAAGGAAGACACCCTCTGACTCCTCACTTCCATTGATCAAGACTTGATTTTGTTTTGGTATCAGCAACAGCCTAGCAACAATTTCCCCTGGCGACGCACTTTAGCCTCAGTGAAAATGCAAAAATAAGTGCAGACAATTGAACGGAACTGCAATGTTGTGCTGCTCATGATTACATGATTGCCACTGGAGAGCATAAAAATATATAAACGGTGACCCTCCCTTCCATTTAATGGGCGCAACAGAACAGAAGCTAAGAGGTGTAATTATCTATTCTATTTACAGCTTCCAAAGTTGCAGTTTCCTTCCTTTGCAGTACCCAATGCTTAAAATATCCAGGTATTGGGTGAAAATCCAAGCCAACTGTGTTGGGAGAAATTCTTCTTCTTATATGTCGATTTTATTCCTCTGATCTGGCTCAAGGGCAAACTGTTGCATCTCCTTGCTTGATTTTACTCACACAAGAATTCGGTGAGATCGATCAGTTTGCACAACAAAATGGTGCTCAACCAAACCCTGGATGGCCATGGTCTCATCAGGTCTTGGAAGCCAAGCAAGGTTGGCTCTGGTTAGTGCTTGGATGGGAGACCACCAAGGAAGTCCAGGGTTGCTACCTGGAGGCCGTAAGTCAACTGCACCTTGACGGCACTTTTCACACACAAGGAAAATTCCCAAAGCATATAACGAGGCTTCTTTGAAGTCCAACCGCTGCATATGAGATGTGAACCACATAGCCAGGTCAAACTCAACAGGATATTATGTATATAGCCATCAACCAGTGTTCAAGGCCAACTGGAGAAATTCTGCTCATAAATAGAGAAAGCTAACTCAGAATTAAAGGAGGACTCTGTGCTTAGAGGGAATTACCGTATATACTCATATATAAGTTGAATTTTTCAGCACATTTTTAATGCTGAAAAAGCTTTCCTCGACTTATATGCGGGTCATTAAAAATTTTTGTGTGTTTTTACTTTGCTGGCCAGTAGGGGGCATAGTTTGTATGCTAGAGGCACCAAAATTTCAGGGTACCCTCAGAAGACTCTCCTGATGATACCAGCCAAGTTTGGTAAAGTTTGGTTCAGGGGTCCAAAATTATGGACCCCCAAAGGAGGTGCCCCCATTCACCATTGTTTTCAATGGGAGCTATTAGTAGATGGGGCTACCTTTTTGAGGGTCTTTAACTTTGGACCTTCTGAATAGAAACTTACTAATGGCTGATCTCATCAGGAGGAATCTCTTCTATGATTCTCAGCTTATGGAGTTTGGTGAGAGTTTGGAGTCAAGGGATCCATAAAGTTATTATTGACCCCAAAGGGGATGCCCCATCCCCATTGTTTTAACAATGGAAGCCAATAGTAGATATTTTCATTTTCTGATAATATCCCTCCTTAAAATCTAGAAGTTGGAGTTACATTTGGACATACGAATGATGATGAGGAATCCAGTTTTTGAAAGGATTTTAACTCTTGTGTTTTTTAGCCTTGGTTGCTGGATTTGAGACCTAAAAGAGTTTTTGTATTACTTTTTTAGAAGTTATTGTTGATACCATATTGTTCTTATTGACCCTCTTTTCCACTTACAGGACCCAGTTTACTGTTTTTCTTTGAAATAAATATTCAAAAACATTTAACCTACTGATGCCTAAATTGATGCTGCATTTCCACCCATAGGCTTTTATCACAGGCGAGTTCGAAATAAGGTTTTCACAGTTTTTTTATTTGAAGTAAGAATTGCAGGTTGCCTCAGAGCTTTATATGCGAATTAGAAACTTATATACACGAGTATATACGGTAGTTGTGTAAAATGGATGGCATCTTCAATTTCTACCTTATAGACCTGCAGATGGTGCTATCTATTCAGGTCTTCTGGAGTTAGCAAATGACCTTTCTTTTTCTAGGGCAGGCAGTGATGGCTGAGAATCTGTGGCGCGAGGGTGCCAGGAGTGGCACTCAGGAAGAGCCCCTTTCTGTGGGCACTTTTGCACACACAGGGTTGATGCATGTGGGGGGTGAAAAAATCACACACACATCCCACACACCTGAGAGACACTGCATCTATGAGGCTTGGCCCCTGGGGCACTAGGAGGCACAACATCGTCCACTGCATGAGTGAGGCAGGGAGGACTCGGATTGGCCAGGCCTGATGCCTGCCACATGCTCACCGGGTGGCTGCTGCCCGAGGAGGGGGGGCATAGAGGAGGCAGAAATGCTAAAGAGGCACAGAGCGGTGTGCGCAGGACTTGCTGGAGGCTAGAGCAGGCTGGGCCCTGCTCGAGTGGGTGGGGGGAGGAAGAGGGAGCCAACTGGTTTTTTTCTAAACTAAAACCTCAGCATTCAAGTTAAATTGCCGGGGTGGCACTTTGTGATAAATAAGTGGGGTTTGGGTTGCAATTACTTGGTCTCAAAAAGGTTCGCCATCACTGCTCTAGAAGCTCTTCAAACTCAATTTATATTAGAATGGCGGTTAGGCTCATTCCCCTATGCTTTCTTGAATGGTTTTGTTTCATTCTCTAGGGATTTTATAAAGCAGTTGGGTGCGTTTTGATTTGTTGCAATCCACCTTGAAGACCTATGGTTGGAAAGGCAGTCTAAATATACGTCAAATCAATTTATTAATTAAATTGTTCCTATTTTCTATGACCTGTCCCTGATAAACCACTTTGTGTCCCAACTTTGGGGATGCGTTCCATAATATTTTTTTTTTACTGTTGTCATTCTCTAGGCCTCTTTTGCTGTTTTTAAATAATTAAATATCTAACTGTGCGATCCAGGGGTGGGGGGCTGAAGCCGCGTTGGAGTGGTGGAAGGGTTGCACTGACATCTGTGCCACCTGTGCAAATGGACGTGAATGCTGGCACTGAGGGACTTACCTGGGTGGCCAGTAACCTCAGTACCCAAACCCGGAAGCTGGCCCCTGTGGCGCTTGGCTGCTGCTGTAAATGCCTGACCTGGTGTGGAGAGAGGCATTCTATGGGATGTTCTCAAGGATGGAGCCAACTTTAGTGGGCTTCCAAAGGACTTCTGGCCTGGGAGCACTGGCGTACTTGCCTAGGGACATGGGGTACCCCTTGTCCCCGGGCGCATCGATTGAGGTCACGTGGGGGGGCGCCAAAACATCCTCCTACACAGGGAGTGATTGAGCAAGCCCTAGCAAGCAGGCACTGAAGCAGCGGACTGCTCCCAGTGCCTGTCGTAGCCCTGCCCACTCTGTACGGTGGCCAGGAGTGTCCAAGGGAAAATCCCACTGGGCTAGCAGGACTGGGGAGCTCTGCCTCCCCTCCCTCTGACTCAGCGTGCCTTATTCCCCTTAAATTAAGTGTGGCATTACTCAGAAGCCTTCTCCCCGGCAGCCAGGCGTCAGCAGGCAAAGGAAAAGGCAAGCTGAGCAGGGAGCCCAGCAGCAGCAGCAGAACTGAAGATGATGCTGACGTTTGTTTGGTAAACCTTCAGATGGGGGGGGGGGTGACTTGTGAGAGATTTACATGCTTAAAAGTCAATTCCCCTTGCACTGGTTTGGAGCTGTTTCTCAGGCTAGCAGCCTACCTCACAGGGTTGGTGTGAGGACACAATTAGGAAAGTGGTGGGGAAGAGCCATGTATGTTTTGTTGGGGGTGGGGTGTGTTTTGTGAGCTGGTGCAAAAAATCATTGTTTGGTCGTCGTGTCATGTTCCACATGGGTTTTCCAGTGGAGAAAGGAGTCTTCACCTAACTGCGCCTGTTGGTCCCTATTGACTGGAGTTTAGATTTCTACAAGCTAACTAATGTTTTTAAAAATGGCTGCATTGAAATAATAATTGTGTTTGAATGTAGTAAGGTCACTTAGGACAGCAAAGCAGGCAACCGGATAATACACAGTGAGCCAGATATTTGCTGAAAAGGTGATTTGCTGCACGAAGCCAGACAAATTGTTTTGCTTCTTCTGCAGGTTGATTTAAGTCTGAAAAGTGTCGCTGTGAATTGCGTGAGGAAATGAGAAAGTATCAGTTGCTGCCAGGCAGGGCAATCCAGGCAGGAAAATGCAATAGGGCTGCTACTGAAATTCTCATCCTACAAATTCTCCATGGATTTTGATCCAGTAGTGATTCATTAAAAAGCATGTGTAGACTTGCTTTTTAAGAGCAGTAGACTTTAATCTGGAAAACCAGGTTTGATTCTCCACGCCGGCACAGGAGCCGCAGACTCTAATCTGGAGACTCTAATCTGGACTTGTTTCCCTGCTCCTCCATGTGAAGCCTGCTGGGTGACCTTGGGTTAGTCACAGTTCCCTTCGAATTCTCTCAGCCCCACTTACCTCACAGGGTGTCTATTGGGGGAGAAGAAGGGAAGCAGATTGTAAGTCACTTTGAGACATCTTAAAGGTAGAGAAAAGTGGTGTAAAACCGAGCTCTTCTTAAAATTACAATTTTATGTGTGTGTGCATGGCTCTTTCAATACTTTCTTTCACCATTTTCCCAATCTGAAAAAGTCCCAGAGGAGTGCTATTTGGGGGGAACTCACATGGTTGCTAGGATCCATATGAGTTCCCCCCCCCCGAAAAACCACAAAGGGGCCCCTAGAACTCGATAGCTTAGGGCAGAAGACAGAGGTCGTTTCCCCACTTACCATCTGCAGCGCTCTACTCTCGCCAAGTAGTGTGGGGTCCCGCGGCACTCCCCACTACAGGGGCGGCGACAACGCAGCCCCCCCGATGCTGCCACTCTCGCGCCCCCTCAGCGCGCGTCAAACCTGGCGCTCCTCAAAACGGCGCCTTTTGATGACCCCACACAGAGTGCGGGGTCATGGTGAAGCCCGGGAGCGCGCCAGAAATGACGCGTGCTGAGAGTAGTACGCAGCAAAGGGTGGTCGATGGTGAGTGGGAAACGACCAGAAACATCTTTTCCTCATGCCCCATGGTCCGAATCCAAACGGAGCCCTGAAAACATGCAAACTAAGGAGAACGTGGAACCATGGCCCCTTCCCCACATGTAGGACAATGCACTTTCAATCCACTTTCACAATTGTTTGCAAGTGGATTTTGCTATTCTGCACAGCTGCAAAATGCACTGAAAGTTGATTGAAAGTGCATTATTTTGCATGTGCAGAAGGTGCCCATGCAGAGGCGGAGCAAGGGGAAACTCCGCCTGGGGCGCTCTTTCACGCTGTGCTCCTGCTGCAGGGCCGCCTGCCCCCACCACGCCCTGGAACACCCCCTCCACGCCCCCCTCCACGGCCTGACCACACCTCCCCCAAGGCTCCGCCTGGGTGTCGCGCCCCACCCCCCCCATTGGCGCTACATCTGACATGGGGAAAGGGGGACCTGGACCCAGCTTGTGTCCTCTGTGACACATGAAGAGATTTCTTGTTGACAGTCTTCTCCAAAATCACCCCGACCCTTTTGCCCAAGGCAGGAAGGATTAACACACAAAAGAAGTGGTGATAACAGTCCCTGAAAGACAAGATACTATTCTATCATTCTCCATCCACTGTTTAGAGGAAAAAATGGTAGAAAAGGTGGCCTTGAGGCACCCATAATTCTTCAAGAGAATATCTGTCAGTTCTTTTACTGCCATTGACTGAACTCTAGATGGCAAATAGCTAATAATTCCCCCGAATAGATTGTGATGAATCCTAGCCATTCAGGGTGTGTGTTTTTTTCCACACGGCCTGCTATGAAAGTAATATGGAAGATTTATTATTATCAAAACTCAGATTAAGCCAATAGCGCGTTCCCTTGTTGTATTCCGCATTGTTAATGCAACAACGTGCCTTAACCAACATTAATACAGAAAAGGGCTAATGTATCAGAACAGAAACCATACTAGGCCATTACTCACTTTACCAGTGGGAAGCGAATCCAGGGGCTATACGTTTGCCTTTCTCTCTGGCATCATTTCTGTCTGCTGATCGAGTGTAATTTATTTCCCTAACCCATTCAGGGAGAGGAGCGTTCGGAAAATAGCTTTACAGAATAAAGTTATGTTGGAATACTGAACTGTAACACAAACCATTCATCTTCAGGTTGTCATCAGTACCTTTCTACAGCGTTATTACTCTTAGAATAGTAGAATCCCACCCCCCACCCCCCACAGACACACATATATTTTCCCCTTTTTTCTTACCTCAAACTAAACAAGAACATTGTTTGCATTGAGGGATTTCTGGGGCCGCCTTCAGACCACACAAAAACACTTCTGACCATGGTGGATATGAACACAGCTTCTTTGCCCTATTCTTCCTACATTTCTCGTTCTTCCTTCTGACATGCTTAGAGTGTGATGGGAAACTTTGTGGTCTTGGAAGTCGTCCATTTGCAATCACGTCCATTTGCCCAGGTGCCGTTTTGCCCAGGTGCCCGCAGGCAAATTGGAGTTGGTTTCTCTGTCATAACTTGGGATTTGAAAGCACCAACAAAAATATTCGTCTGCCAAACCTGTTGGCTGCGATCTGTGTTGCATCCTAACCATAGAGTGGTAAAATTGGAAATACAGAGACATCGGAAGCTGCAGTCCATGATGAATCTCTCCCCAAGGAGCTCTACATAGAGCAAAGGTGTCAAACTCGTGCGCCCTCCAGATGTTATGGACTACAGTTCCCATCATCCCCTGCCAGCATCATGCTGGCAGGGGGTGATGGGAACTGTAGTCCATAACGTCTGGAGGGCCGCGAGTTTGACACCTGTGACATAGAGCCTCTCTGCATTCTCGCATTAAAAAGTGTTCCAAGATCCATTCCTACTAGGAGTATTCATACCACCCATTCATACTAGGACTATACAATTTGTTGCATTCTGCTCTCCTCCCCCCGCCCCCCCAACATGTCCAGAACTATATTTGGTGTGCTCTTTTTCTAACGCTGATTAACTTTACATCTGCTTGATTGATGGGATACTTTCTTTGCATTATGTCCGCCAGGAGTAAAAAAAAAATAAAAAGATAGCTCACATTTAATTGGTTTTCTGTTGGCTGAAAGATTTACAGCAGCTGCCATCTGCGGAATGATTTTCCATTAGATAGCCAAACATCGTTCTTACAGATAAGCTCCGTGACTCTTGGCAATGCATTCCTGTGTGTTTATAGTAGTAAAGAGATGCTACAGAGAGCCCTGAAGCTAAACCGTAAAGTAAATTTATGAAGATGGCCACCACAGTGGCAGAAATATTTGCGACTCCAAACATTACTTGGTTATTTGATTAATTTATATCCCACTTTACTTTCTGGTCAACACTTCTCACATGGTTGTCTCCTCCACCTTACCTTCAAAACAACCTTTAAGGTAAATCAGACTGAGAGATTGTGAGTGGCTGGCCCATGGCATAGTACATGGCAGAGCAAGTTCTAGTCTGATACTCTGTTCACTACACCATGCCACCTGTCCAAAGGTTGTGCCAGATGCTATGGATGGGAGACTTTTGGCATTCACAATGACTCCACCCCACCCCTAAAAAATAGGTTCCCAACTCTTGTCAAGAGAAAACAAAATCTGCCAGGGAGGAGTGAGCGTTATCTATCCCTTTTTTAAAAAATTGTTTGCAGTTTCAGCTCTTGACTTTTGCTTGTTGGCTTTGTTCAGACCTTTAATACCTATTCTCAGTTGCCAGCCTCCTGTTGAGGCCTGGAGATCTCCAGGAATAACAGCTGATCTCAGACTACAGAGATGAGGCTTTTTGGAGAAAAATTGCTGCCAAGAAGGGTGGACTTTATGCCATTATATTCCATCGATGTCCCTTTCCTAGCCAAAAGGTCAAGAAAATGTATAAAGGACCCCAAATTATAAAATTTTAGAACAATAGTCTCTATGTGTATCTATATCTATATAGACATATCGGATTTAAAACATCACCATATGTTAAAGACCAATCATCAGAATATGTCAAGGGTCCATAATAGCCTATGTTAGAAATGTTATTGTTGATCTGGAGAATCAGGTTTGCTTCCCCACACCTCCACATGAACAGGAGCAGCAGTGGCGGAGGAGGTTAAGAGCTCGTGTATCTAATCTGGAGGAACCGGGTTTGATTCCCAGCTCTGCCGCCTGAGCTGTGGAGGGGGGTGGGGGGGGGGGGGGGTGGGGGGGGGGGGGGGTGGGGGGGGGGGGGGGTGGGGGGGGGGGGGGGTGGGGGGGGGGGGGGGTGGGGGGGGGGGGGGGTGGGGGGGGGGGGGGGTGGGGGGGGGGGGGGGTGGGGGGGGGGGGGGGTGGGGGGGGGGGGGGGTGGGGGGGGGGTTGGGGGTGGGGGGGGGGGGGGGGGGGGGGGGTGGTGGGGGGTGGGCGGGGTGGGGGGGGGGGGGGGTGGGGGGGGGGGGGGGGGGGGGGGGGGGGGGGGTGGGGGGGGGGGGGGTGGGGGGGGGGGGGGGGGGGGGGGGGGGGGGTGGGGGGGGGGGGGAGGGGGGGGGGCGGGGGAGGGGGGAGGGGGGGGGGGGGGGGGGGGGGGGGGGGGTGGGGGGGGACAGATGTTCAGGAACTACAATTCCCATCAGCCCCTACCAGCATGGCCAATTGGCCATGCTGACAGAGGCTGATGGGAATTGTAGTTCCTGAACATCTGGAGAGCCGCAGGTTCCCTACCCCTGATCTATACCAAGAACAATTTCTTGTCAGAAAGCCCCATTGAATAATAGGGGATTTATTTTGGATTATACCTGTTTATGGTTGAATGAATATGGAGGAATGCCAGGTCCCTGTTAAGACCCAGTGGGATTATAGTGCTGAATTTTTTGATGAATGGTAATTGGATGTTCCCTTTGGAGTGTTGGACTAGAATATAGGAAACTGAGGTTCAAATCCCTGCTCTGCCACAGCAGCTTGATTGGTGACCTCTTTCTAATTGCTCACTCTCAGCCTAACCTACCTCACAAAAATCTGGTGAGGATAAAGCGAAGGAGGGAAGAACAATGAAATCTGCTCTGGTTTCACACAGGGCCAAAGCAAAGGGGAACTGCGCCCAGGGCCCACATGTGCCCTGCGCCCCTGCCCTGACCCACCCTTGCCCACCCCACCACGCCCCAGAACACCCCACCATACCCACACACTGGGGCGCACCTGGTGCATCGTGCACTCTCCTGTCCCCTTGGCGCTATGCCACTGGGTTCACACTGGGGAGAAAGGGAGAGTATAAAGGAAGTAAATCAGTGACAGACTGCCCTAGAAAAAACATAGATATTTTACAAAAATCTTGCACAAGGAAACTGTCATGGAATGATGCTATCCCTATAGCAAAGGGAAGTCACATATGACTGTGAAAAGCATCTTTGCCTTTTGATCTCCTGGAGGGAGGACAGGAAACTATGCAGAGGTGCTAGGAGGCAACTTCAAAGGCCTTAGTTACCTCGTGGCCTGAACAGAGTTTTCCTGAGAAGGGGAAAACAAAGGTTTTTGGATTCCATCTTGAGACATGGTCAGAGAAGCATTTCTGGGCCATGGGTTCCCGGAATGGGGACAAAGAACCAAAAGGAATGTAATCAGCTGAGCAATCTCTTAACTGCATTAATGTTTTATTTCTTTGATTCCTGTTTTTCAATAAAAATTGTTGAGGACTCAGCTGGTTGGAGTTATTGGAGATAAGGACCCAGGTCTTTACTGAAACAAGCATTGGCTCTCCCAGGCTTGCTTTCATGATAGAAACAGAAAATGATGGGAAAATAAAAACGTATGTGTTCAGTTTGCACCAGGAAAAAGCAAAATTGAAATGGGAGGTGTTGTGTTTGAGCATCAGGGAGAAAAAAATCTGAAATCTACATTTCTATTTCTTTGTGCATGTGGATTCTATTCTAACTTTTCGGTGTACCAATTTCCCATTTCCATCTGTAAGATATGGCCATACAAGTGAACATAATAGATTCCAAAAACTCGATGTCCGCGTAACATCAGCTTTGTGAAACTGACTCAAATTCAGTCAGACAATATGACTGTGAAAATTCAATTTTGCAAGCATCTAGAGGGAAAAATGGATTGCCAATAAGGATTTCTTAAGAGCAAATGTTGCCTAAACAATTTTGTTGCTTTGCTTAACAAGTATGTTAAGGTAAGGATGTCAAGGGATGTGAGAGCCAGTGTGGTGTAGAATAACATTTCCCAAATATTATTGCTCTAGTAAAGTAGAGGTTCTTTCATCTATTCATTTGGAAACTCATATGCCTTTCCTCAACCACGAAGCTTCCGTGCAAAGCCTAAAATCACCATAAGAACGTAAGAAAATGCAGAGTTTCATAACTATTTATTTATTTTATTTATTTATTTCTTAGATTTCTATACCGCCCCATCCCCGAAGGGCTCCAGGCGGTGTACAGCATAAAATCCATACAATGCTGAATAAAGGAGCAAATCATACAAAAACACAGTAAACAAATAACATAAGCTCCATCCAGTCAATAATCAATAAAACTTACTAAAACGCCGTATAAAACAGCGGTTAATACAATCAAATAAGAGGCGTCCAGAAAACTCACATTTAAAACCTTCCCCAAAAAGGAGGAACGGCGGGTCCCTCAATATGAGGGTTACCCCTGTTGTAAAACAGCACAGAGAGCAGAGAGGGGGCACCACGTCAGCGGCTGGTCACCCCAAAGGCCCGGTGGAACAACACAGTCTTACAAGCCCTGTGGAATTCACCAAGAACCCGCAGGGCCCAGACAGCTGGAGGAAGGGTGTTCCACCAGGCCGGAGCCAGAGCTGTAAAGATCCTGGCCCGTGTGGAGGCCAGCCGCATCATTGAGGGGCCGGGAACCACCAGCAAATTGGCCTCTGCTGAACGCAGAGACCGAGTAGGGCCATATACGAATATACCATCGTAACACACTTTTCCTGGATGTTGTGATGGATGCATTACAGGTGAGCCTGTATTTAACACAAATGCTTTGTGTTGCTACTGGTGCACTAACCCCCAAATTATTTTACCGTGGTGGCTTGGCCTGTGGTGATATTAAAGGGGCCACACATTTCTGTCGAGGAGGGGGGTTTCCAAAGTTGGGGTGCCACTACTGTTGAGTCCCTTTGCAGACAAGATAACCGTTTCCTGATTGCTGCAGATATTATGGTCCCAGATCACTACAATTAGATGCATTCATTAAACCAGTGCACAATATCCGATATTTGCAATGTACAGGATGAACGGGTAAGAATGCTCCACTCTGTTCAGCAATGAATGGTCAAGAAATGAGCATCAGAGAAATGGAGGGAAATAATTCTTAGGCCTGTACAGGCATCTTAGACCATCATCAGCAATACGATGCTGCAAAACCACTTCCTTTTCCGATCCGTAAGAAAAGAACAACATCAATACCAAATGAAAGATCCGATCTATAATACACCTGAAAGGACCTGTGAAGTGGAAATAAAGGATGCCTCTTCTGCAGCGAGCAGCATATTTCTCTCAATATTCACAGCAAGCTCCAACACGCACACTATTGTTTTGCAGGCCTGGAAAGGATGCCAGTGAACGCAGAAATCAAGTTTCCGGAATTAACGCAGATTTCATTCACTTTGTAGAAACCGACATGCCTGCTCATCACTTTTTGGGGAAGAGATAGTTATCATAGAAGGAACTGATTTAGCAATTTCATATGGTGAAGTTGCTTTTCTTTTTCCTTTTTCTCTCCTTGTTGAAAGCAAAGGTAGCCTCCTGCAAATTGCAGTCTATTTTAGGGTACAGTTAGTACTCAGATGGGAGGAGGAGGAGGAGTTTGTATTTATATCCCACCTTTCTCTCATGTAAGGAGACTCAAGGTGGCTTACAAGCTCCTTTCCCTTCCTCTCCCCACAACATACACCTTGTGAGGTAGGTGGGGCCGAGAGAGTTCCAAAGAACTGTGATTAGCCCAAGGTTGCCCAGCAGGAATGTAGGAGTGCGGAAACACATCTGGTTCACCAGATAAGATTCTGCCACTCAGGTGGAGGAGTAGGGAGTCAAATCCAGTTCTCCAGATTAGAATCCACCTGCTCTTACCCACTTCACCACACTGGCTGGGGTTGCTATGCAGAGGAAGGCAATGGCAAACTACATTTTCCAGGAATGCACATCCTGAGACCATGGCCAAATAGTATTTATATACTACTTATATACTGTGCCACGTATTTTTGTGACATGTCTCTGAAGGTGCCAGACATATTTATTTCTTTGTGCATGTGGATCACCCTGTTCTAGCTTTTCAGTGTACCAATTTCCCATTTCCATCTGTAAGATATGGCCATGCAAGCAGAGGTGGGATCCAGCAGGTTCTCACAGGTTCCCAAGAGTAGGTTACGAATTATTTGTGTGTGCTGAGAGGGGGTTACTAATTGGTGATTTTGCCACATGATTTTTGCCTTAGTTACGCCCCTCCTCTCAGCAGTAGCGCACAGAACTTGAAGCAGTCTAGCAGGAGGTGCACCGGCGTGCGTGGCAGACTGCGCCTGCGTGCATTCGATTCCCGCCCAAGGGACCGGCGCAGCGGCTGCATCCTTGCCACAGCCCCACCCCTGGAATGCCTGGCCATACCCCTGTCGTGCCCCACCCAGCCCCATTGGCGCTACACCACTGTTTGAATCCCACCACCATGGGAACCTGTTACTAATTTTTTTGGATCCCACCACTGCATGCAAGTAAACATAGTAGAACATTTGGAGCAAAAACTGTCAGACCACAGCCACATAGCCTAGAAAACCTACAACAGCCCAGTATTTATTTTAATCGATTCTGCAAAATGCAGATCCTGCTTTTCAGCCCAGGTAAGGTGGTGAACCAGTTAAAATACGGAAGCACGAAAGACCAACTGCACACCACCGAGATCGTCTCTTGCAAAAGCGAACTAAAAAAATGCAACAAATTGTTTCCTGGGAAAAAATAGCACTGTAATGAGGATTAATGGAAGGATTAATGGTTTGGTTTCTAGAGCCACCATCTATATATGTAAAAAGCTAACAGTGACTTTGTTAGTCACTCCCTAACGCCGAAACGGCTGGACGGATCGCCCCCAAATTTTCACATGATGTTCCTCCCTGTTGCGGGCAGGTAATCGGACCTTCAAATCGCTGAAAGTCCATACCTGAGCCAGGTAAAATGTCTTTTCCCTGGTGCACCAGGCCATGAAGCTGTTTGTGTTTAACTGTCACCCTTAGAATGTTCGTGCAGCCTGTCTGTCTGTGGCCTGAGGGCTTGGGATGAGGGCTTAGAATGTTCGCGCAGATGGGCAGAGATGAGCAGTGAAAACAGTAAATAGGTAACACTGTTAGGTAATACGACTGGTAGTGAAACACATACACATTTTGCCGTGTGAGATGTCAGGTAAGGTCCCCCCCCCCTCACTTGCAGGTAACTTTCACTCTCTGTGCCTCACCCACTGCTATCACATAACACACATTCTTTCATACACATCCAGCTCATCCTCACACACCTCACTCTGCCCTCCCTCACATCCAACCACCATTTACCCACTTCCTCACCCATATTTGCCACAGCTCTCTTTTACTAAAAGCTAGCTGGAGTTGACCTTTTTCTTCTAAAAAAATCTGCGGGGTGGGGGCGAACCAACACTACTGGCTCCGCTTCTTTTGCACATGGCCCTTTAAGAACCCAGGGAGCTGGCCTCGATCCAAGCACCTCACCACCCTGCCTCTGCTGCCTGACTGGGATAGCCTCCTTGCCCCAGTTCTGCCTTACCCAAGCCAGGACTGTGCGTGTCAACCAGCCTCATGGACAGCGGGATTCGCACTCTGGACAGTTTTGTTGTGGAATGGAAAGGGTTACCTTATACTAAAAAAACAAGACACCACCATATAACAATGTGAATTGAAAAGGGAAAGAGGGATTCCATTTGACCACCCCAAAAGGCTATGCTGGGGATCATTGGACCTGCATGGACATCTGTGTGGGTTGCAGACTGTGATGAGAAGGACAATTGCCACAGCAACGCGTGGCCGGGCCCCACTAGTTATAACTAAATGTACAATGAATGGCAGTTGTGCTGTGTTTGATTAGTGTAGCCACCTCTAGTCTGGAGAGAGGAAATCTCTCAGAATATCTGTTACAGCCCCATCAGTCATGGATTTGACCGCAGAATGACTACTTTGGGGATGAACACAGATATCCATCATATTTATGTGGACTGCGAACAGATTTTGGTGAAGCAAAAGAAACCGGACAGGGGCCTAATGAATCCACTCATTAACCTTCATCACATCAGTGACAGATTGGCATGTACAGCAGAGAAGTGAAAAGGGGGGGATCCATTTGCCATTTCTCACCATCTCTACGCTATCCCCACCGGTGAGGGAAGATTGTTGGACTCCCTGATATGAAATAGAAAGCGAGATGCATTGTACGTAATTCATCTGTCTGTTCCACCAGCTTCCGTATCCCTCAGCTCTGCAAAATGTTGTCTTTGAGACAGGAAATACAATGGTTTTGAAGAAACGCTCCAGCAGAAGGAAGAACATAAGAACATAAGAACAAGCCAGTTGGATCAGACCAGAGTCCATCTAGTCCAGCTCTCTGCTGCTCGCAGTGGCCCACCAGGTGCCATTGGGAGCTCACATGCAGGATGTGAAAGCAATGACCTTCTGCGGCTGTTGCTCCCGATCACCTGGTCTGCTAAGGCATTTGCAATCTGAGATCAAGGAGGATCAAGATTGGTAGCCATAGATCGACTTCTCCTCCATAAATCTGTCCAAGCCCCTTTTAAAGCTATCTAGGTTAGTGGCCATCACCGCCTCCTGTGGCAGCATATTCCAAACACCAAACACACGTTGCGTGAAGAAGTGTTTCCTTTTATTAGTCCTAATTCTTCCCCCCAGCATTTTCAATGGATGCCCCCTGGTTCTAGTAGTGTGAGAAAGAGAGAAAAAATTCTCTCTGTCAACATTTTCTACCCCCAGAGTTCTGCAAAGCTGCCAGGAAGGGCCATATTTTTTTTTCGCTGCAGTTGCTGACAGTAGTTGCCTTGACTTTTGCAGGGGTGGTTTTGAATTTCTGCGATTTCTGCTTTTCGAATCAACATTTTAATTGTGCTTCCCTGTTGTCAAGTTGAATCTGTGGCTCTTTATGCATGCATCACTTACCCCGTAGCTGTTTTGTTTCAGTGTGGCTTTCTGTCCTCACCCAACTACCCTGCTGCGAAGTGTCCTCAGCTGAACTGAGCAGATCCGCCATTTTGCCCACCCATCGTTTCCTTATTCTCTTCATGCAACCTCCGCCTGGGGAGGTTGCCTTCTGCTTTTTTTTTTCCTTTGGTGCCATCTGTGGTTTAGTGTTAATTTACTAGACCGTGCAAGTTTTATGACAATTTCAGAATGATTTTTTAAAAAATCGAACAAACAGGCTTTTTGATCCCAGAAGAGCAGGAGAAACTGTTGCCGTGTGGGTGGGGGAAGAAGGCGGGGAGGTGCGAGAAACGCTGGAGAAACCGAAACAGACGCTGATTCCTTTTGCTTTCCCTGCGCAAGGAGAGAAAAAGTCACAGTTTCAAAGGTTTCAAAAACTGCGGGGAGTATCTAATCTGCAACGCAGCAAAATGTGGGCAAGTTCGTGTGCACAACTGAGAATCTGACCCGAAAGGGATATGTACACACTTCAGGGCAGACCACAAGTGTGTAAATAGGCTGTGATTTTTTTTTGTTTTCATGTCATCTTCTGTTTCCTCACACTGAATTTTTTCCAGCGTGCAGTTTTTCACGTCAGTTGTGCATAGCTATATAAGAACTGTGCCTATTGCCTTGCCATTTTTCTCAGGGCAGTGTATGTAATATCTCTCCGTTTGATTTTCACGGCAACCTTGAGAAACTTAGCAGGCTGACAAAGAGAGTGAAGGAGCCCAGGACACTAAATAAGACTAATGTTGAGCTGAGATTTGAAGCTGGGTTTTTCTACTCTTAGTGTGACATCTATAACCACTGTATCCCACTGGCTTTCATAGTATGTGTGTAAATTATGTACCTTGTCTCTGTAAGGACCATAAAAATTGCATATACAACGTCCATTCGCAATGAATCTATAACAGATGCTGGAAAACCCAAGGACTAGACACTTGAGTTTTTTTCTCTCTGTTTTTCAACAAGGAGAACTATGGGTAACTTCTAGTGCATCAAAGACCACCAGACAACCTCCCTCCACCTTTGGGAAGCTGACAAAAATTATTGTGTTCTTCAAAGGCTAGTTTGTACAACGCTCAATCCCATGCTTCTAAAATGGAGAAAGGAAGATCAGATGGGAAGAATCTTTGAGTCCCCCCACCCCTGCCCAGAAAAACAAAATATAAATAATTTTTTTAACATTTATTTGTTTATTTATTGGATTTGATATACCGCCCCATCCCCTAAGGGCTCTGGGCGGTGTACAGGTCAACCACAAACAAAATCAGCAACCACAATAAATAATAAATTTCATCTTATTAAAACATATTAAAATATCAAATAACTTCAACCTTACAGATCTAATAACTTCCGTAGCCTAGCTCAGGAGCATTTATAAATGTAATTCCAACGATGTAATGGAACATAAAACAGCATACCAGGGACGGCACCTCAGGTGCTGGCGTTCCCAAAAGCCCGGCGGAACAACTCCGTCTTGCATGCCCTGCGGAACTGTTCTAGGTCCCACAGGGCCCCTGATGGTGGGGGGAGGTTGTTCCACCAGGTAGGGGCCAGGGCACTGAAGGACCTGGCCCAGGTGGAGGCCAGTCAGATCATGGAGGGACCTGGGACCATCAGGAGCACAGGGGCCGAACAGGGACATATGGGGACAGACGGTCATAAGAACATAAGAACATAAGAACAAGCCAGCTGCATCAGATCAGAGTCCATCTAGTCCAGCTCTCTGCTACTTGCAGTGGCCCACCAAGTGTTTTTGAGAGCTCACGTGCAGGATGTGAAAGCAATGGCCTTCTGCTGCTGCTGCTCCCGAGCACCTGATCTGTTAAGGCATTTGCAATCTCAGATCAAAGAGGATCAAGATTGGTAGCCATAGATCGACTTCTCCTCCACAAATCTGTCCAAGCCCTTTTTAAAGCCATCCAGGTTAGTGGCCATCACCACCTCCTGTGGCAGCATATTCCAAACACCAATCACATGTTTCCTTTTATTAGTCCTAATTCTTCCCCCCAGCATTTTCAATGGATGCCCCCTGGTTCTAGTATTGTGAGAAAGAGAGAAAAAAATTCTCTCTGTCAACATTTTCAAGGCATCAAGGGGGCTTCAAAGTCAGGGGACATTAGGACCTGGTTTTTCCTGGATATAGCCTAGGACTCTGCGCCACACTACATTCCATGAATATGTGGCCTTTGAAGAAAAAAACCATTCAAGGAGTGAGAGCAAGGAAGTGCCGGGATTGAGTCTTTTGTCCTTTCCCCTGTCCCTTCTTCACTGTTCCAAACAACCTTACTCTCAGCTTCTGTTCCCCTTTCCCATAGTTTGTCAGTCAGTCAGTCAATCAGTCAGTCAGTGCTCCAAATGAGTTTGTACATGTGCCCATGAATCTCAATCAAACTATCGCTTTATCAAAGCTAATGTTATCCACACACTGGCAACAGTTCTCCAGAGGCTGAGGCTGAGGCCTTCCACATCACCTAGACCACAGGTGTCAAACTCGCGGCCCTCCAGATGTTCCCGAACTACAATTCCCATCAGCCCTTGCCAGTATTGCCAGTGCTCATGTTGGAAGGGACTGATGGGAATTGTAGTTCATGAACATCTGGAGGGGCAGGAGTTTGACACCCCTGACCTAGAGAACTAGACAGAGGTGGGATCCAGCAGGTTCTGACCAGTTCCCAAGAGTGGGTTACTAATTATTTGTGTGTGCCGAGAGGGGGTTACTAATTGGGTCTGCTTTTCCGTTAGAAATTCCATTAGGTCTAAAAAGTCCTGTTGTTTCCTATGTGGCTGGTTAGCGAAGGTAGAAAACTGGATAATTCTCCCTGTTGGGCTGTTTTAAAAACATGTTTTATAAATAGGGTAAAGTTCCTTGTTTAAGGAAAGTATCCTTCTTTTGATTTCTAGAAACAAAATTAAGTATTTGAAAGTATGAAGTATTTGACAGGCAGTCAATTGGAGAAGTAGTTGTTTCTGTTGGCAGTAGACGATAGGACTTGCTATAATGAGTTTAAATTATGGACAGAAAGATACCAGCTGGAAATTAGGAACTTTCTTTTTACAAGTTAAGAGTTTTTTACAGTAACAGAGAAATTATTAATGCCCCGCCCCGGAATGCCCAGCCACGCCCCGTCGTGCCCCGCCCAGACCCATTGGCGCTACGCCACTGTTTGAATCCCACCACCATGGGAACCTGTTACTAAAATTTTTGGATCCCACCACTGGATCTAGAGAACGTGGGGATTGAACCTGGCACCTTGTGCATGCCAAGAAGAGGCTCTCCCACTGACCACAGCCCCTTCCCCATTCC
Source organism: Sphaerodactylus townsendi (assembly GCF_021028975.2). NCBI lineage: Eukaryota > Metazoa > Chordata > Lepidosauria > Squamata > Sphaerodactylidae > Sphaerodactylus > Sphaerodactylus townsendi. The sequence goes on along the minus strand of NC_059428.1, from coordinate 16,228,116 downwards.
CTCTCCACAAATTCACATTTAAAACCCTGTAGGTGGTTCTAAATTTGAAGAGGAGGAATAACAGGTCAGGAAAGGGATAAGCAGTGTGTCTCCATCCCCTTTCCCTTATCCCCCACAACTTCTCTGCTCCAAATCGCCCCCACTCCCGAAGTTTGCTTTCCCTGCAGCGAAAGGGTTTGGCAAGGTTTGGTTCCATGGGTTTTAATATACCACGTTGTTTGGCACCCTCCCTTCTGGGTACGGAAGAGAAAAGACTGCTGGAATGAAACGCACTCCAGTGAATGGGACTGTTCTCAATTTAAAGCCTTACATAATACTGATTGCTGTGCTCTTTCCAAGTGGGCGGCGAAACGGAAGAGAACACAAAAGAGGCAATGGCATGTGGTTTTTGACGTGTGGCACTAAAGCATTCAAGCTCACCTCTTCCCTCCATTTACAGTAACAACAAAGAGCCCCGGCAGTTCATATAGGGGGGTTTTGGGGGGAAAAAAAAATACTCTGAACACTTAGTTGTCATGGTTACTTTATATAGTTCCACATACAGTGTTGAACAGTGGCAATCACGGAGCGGATCTGTTTCCCTGAAGTTTAAGTTCTGGCTCAGAGAGACTTGTGCTGATGGAGGGGACCATAATATGGAAGGTTACGGGCCAGTTTTCTCGAGGAGACCTTCCAGAGCAGTATTTGTGTGAGATGTGTTTGTTTATTTTATTTGCATCCTGCCTTTCTCCCCAAAGGGGCCCCCAAAGCCGCTTCTATCATTCCCCTTTCCTCCATTTTATCATCACGACAATTCTGTGAGGTGGGTTAGGCTGAGACAGTGGGAAGGGGCAAAGGTCACCCTTGGAATGGAATGGATCACCCTATGGCAGTGATGGCGAACCTTTTTGGGACCGAGTGCCCAAATGCAACCCAAACCCCACTTATTTATCACAAAGTGCCAACCCGGCAATTTAACCTGAATGCGGAGGTTTTAGTTTAGGAAAAAACGGTTGGCTCCCTCTTCCTCCGCCCCACTTGCTCGAGCAGGGACCAGCCTGCTCTAGCCTCCAGCAAGTCCCGCGTGCACTGCTCTGTGCCTCTGTAGCATCTCTGCCTCCTCTGTGCCCCCCCCCCCTGGGTAGCAGCCACCTGGAACACAGGCCCCAGGCCCGCCAGCCAAGTCCTCCCTGCTCACTGTGGTGCACGCATGTCGTGCTCAGTGGCCCAGGCCAGCCTAGATGTGTGTGTGGGGGGGATTTTCTGCCCTCCACATGACAAACTCTGTGTGCGCGCAGAGAGGGCTCCGAGTGCCACCTCTGGCACCCGTGCCATAGGTTCGCCATCACTGCCCTATGGCATGAGTCGGGGTTCAAATCTGGGTCTCCCAGATACTGATCTTGCACTCTTAACCATTATGCCACACCGGCTCTCCAAGATGAAGAGTTCGGATTCATACCTCGCTTTTCTCAACCATAGGGCATCTCACTGTGCCTTACAAGCTCCTTCCCTTCCTCTCTCCACAGCAGAAATTTTGTCAGGTGGGTGAGGCTGAGAGACCTCTGAGAGAACTGTGACTAGCCCAAGGACACCCAAGCAGGCTTTATGTTTAGGAGCAGGGAAACAAATCCACTTCACCAAGTAAGCGTCCGCTGCTTATGTAGTGGAGTAGGGAATCGAACCTGGTTCTCCATATTATGAGAAGCAGCAGTGGCGTAGGAGGTTAAGAGCTCGTGTATCTAATCTGGAGGAACCGGGTTTGATTCCCTGCTCTGCCGCCTGAACTGTGTCGGCTTATCTGGGGAATTCAGATTAGCCTGGGCACTCCAACACACGCCAGCTGGGTGACCTTTAACTAGTCACAGCTTCTCGGAGCTCTCTCAGCCCCACCTACCTCACAGGGTGTTTGTTGTGAGGGGGGAAGGGAAAGGAGTTTGTAAGTCCCTTTCTGTTGAAAATGCCTGCGGCTAACTGGAGTGGAAAGTGGAAAGTGCTATCAGGTCGTGGCTGACTTACAGCTTCCATTTTCTGACCTGAGTATCCCCAGAATTTCTGTTCATCCGGCCCCAATTAAAACTTACACTCCATTCTGCCTACTGTATTTGTGTACTCTCCTAAAGCAAGGCTCATTTTTAAAGCCAAGAACGTGGTCATTCCGCAAGTTAAAGATACGCTAGAATAAATTGCCCTGCAATCTGTTGTTCTCAGCCGTTCAAAACGGGCCATGGCAGCATGTTAGACAACACGCCGTGTGCCCTACCTGGTGCCTTATGTCTCTCTGGTACGTGCATCTTTGCACATATGTACCCGAGATAAGATGTATCCACTCTCCACTCAGACATTTAACTTCTAAAGACCCAGGAGAGGAAGTTGAGCCCTAAAGATTTATCTCTCTATAAATAAAATCCTGGCATTTATCAAATTGGAACCTCAGGACAACATCTGGGACACAAATGCACTGGGGAACAGTGACTGTCCCTAGCCAGCAACAATAGTTATGGGTATGGTTCACCTAGGCCAGTGATGGCGAACCTTTTCGAGACCTAGTGCCCAAACTGCAACCCAAAACTCACTTATTTATTGCAAAGTGCCAACACGGCAATTTAACCTGAATACTGAGGTTTTAGTTAAGAAAAAATGGTTGACTCTGAGGCATGCGTTACTCGGGAGTAAGCTTGGTGGTAGTCGTTGGCTTTGCTTTGAAGCAACCATGCAACTCTTCAAACAGGTGAATCACGACCCTAGGAGGGTTTACTCAGAAGCAAGCCCCATTGCCAGCAACTGAGCTTACTCCCAGGTAAAGGATCGTGCTTTAGTTCTTCACATGAAAATCAGTGGGGTTTAACAGCGCTTAACAGGGTTACCTACACTGCTCCCCCAAAACTAGGTCTTAGGTTTAATGCTAATAATCAAGCCAACAGCTGAGGCCAGCCTAGAGGTGTGTGTGGGGGGGAGTGATTTTCCACCCCCCACATGATGAACTCTGTTTGTCCGTGCCCACAGAGAGGGCTCTGAGTGCCACCTCTGGCACCCGTGCCATAGGTTCGCCATCACTGAGCTAGGCCCCTTCAATCCACTTTCAGAATTGTTTGCAAGTGGATTTTGCGATTCTGCACAGTCAAATCCAGCTGCAAAGTGCATTGAAAGTGGATTGAAAATGCATTATTTTGCATGTGCGGAAGGGGCCTTAGTTGACACCTCCCACTTGGGAAATTTCTGTAGATCTGGGGGTGGAGTATTAAGAGGGGTGGTTGGGGAGGGGAGGGACCTCAGTGAGGCCCATAATGCCCTAGAGTCCACCTTCCAAAGCAGCCATCTTCTCCTGGGGAACTGATCTTTGTCATCTGGAGACCATTTGTAATTCTGGGAGATCTCCAAGCTCCATTTGGAGGCTGGAGTCCCTAATGATTAGCCCTGGGCCGCCTAGCGTGTGTCATCCCAAACAGTCACTACAGCAGTTCCAGAAGGAGATTGACAAGCAGGAACAGGTTTAGAGGAGGACAACCAAAATGGTAATGTGGGGATGGAGGGCAACCAAAATGGAATCCATGCCCTAGGAGGAGAGACTTAGGGAGCTGGGGAGGTCTAGTTTGATGAAGAGAAGGTTAAGGGGCATAAGGGTCTGTTACTCCAGTCAACAAATTGAGGCCCCTTCCGCACACGCAAAATAATGCGTTTTCAAACCACTTTCACAAACTGTTTGCAAGTGGATTTTGCCATTCTGCACAGCTTCAAAGAGCATTGAAAGCAGTTTGAAAGTGCATCATTCTGCATGTGCGGAATGAGCCTGAGACTCAGGAATATTTCAAGAACTTTATTGAACAGTGTCAGATCCTAAGGTTCAGAAAGCCAGAGCTGACGTTCTGTCTTCTTCCCCCAGTATATATCGTAAAACATTGCTTCTTCAGACCATCCCCCCTCCATCTAACCCTCACCCTCCCAACCATTCCAAAACCTCCCAACCATTCCAAACCTCCCAACCGTTCCAAAACAATTAGCAACAGAAAAGACAGTGAGAAAGCAACATTGTTATGGAGCTTCAAGCCGTGCCAGACTCCCCCATCCCCCTTCCTCACTTCCAGGAAGCAGGAGATAAGGGGGGAAGGCTTGCCTGATTCACTATTTACAAAGCATAGCTATAGAGAAACCATCCAGGCCTCTATTTTTTTAACTCTCCCAAGTCCTAAGGGAGGAAGTTGTGGAAACTGGTGTACCCTTATATATGAGCAACTAGATTCAAGTCCAATAGAACCTTGAGGCCCAGCAAGAATTTCATGATATAGGCTTTTGAGAGACAAAGCTTCCTTTATGAGATACCAGAAACTACCTTATACATGAATATCAGTACTTTTTTGCTTTACAAAACCAGCTTCCCCTTTCAAATTTTTCACAAACGAAGTCTCCCCCTCCTGCCTCGGCCTACAGTCATTCACATTTATCTTTGTATCGATTCAGGATTGGGGATTCTGCCCTCTCTCCCATAATCCTGAAGAAATAAATCATCCGCGTACGCGGTTAGGAAGCCGCAGAAGTCGCCAAGTTAAATCTTCTGCGAAGTCTTTAAACGCCTCTTGTTTTCCAATCAATCAGATGCCAATATACAGTCTGTTTTTTAGTCGTACATCACCGGGATGGCGATTCTGTGTAGATTGGTAAACTGAATGAGGTGAAACTGTGTCCTGAGACCTGAAGTTCTCAACAGGGCCGTTTGCCAGAATATCAGAGTAAATATTTTGAATACAGTCAGCTTTTTCTCTTTTTTTAAGGTAATACAACCTATTGCTTATCCAACAGCTTGGAAATGATTCCAGCCCTGAGGCTGATAAGAGCACTTCTAGGGAGAGCGGGAAGAGAGAATGCCATAGCCAATTTTGGTTAGCAGACCCAAGAGTACTGGTACATGCTTTCATCCTGAACCAAACCTGGGCCTCAAGAATAAAATTTTGAAATAACATCCAGCGCTTCTCCCAAAGAACAGCAAATTAACATAACCCCCCCCTCTCTCCCACACCTTTTCTCTCGCTCCCACTCTGTATATTGATTTTAAACTAAGGAAATTGGTTTATCCTTTCATTCTCCGCCCCCCCCCCAGCATGAATCTGAAACAAGCTTGGTTGTATTATATTGTTCTCATCCTACAGGGCAGGAAAATGTATACAAAAGTGGACTGCTGGCCATGCTGGAAACTTCTATTTGAGGGAATATGATATCCAGACACCCAGTTTTAAAAAATGATCATTCTGATATAACTCCCCACTCACCAGATGAGGGGTTACCGCTGAATCCTGACAAACAGCAGGAGTCTTTGGGGGCAGGAGGGAGTGGCATTGTGTGCTGTTACATCACTTCCAGTTTGGAACCAGAAATGATGTCACAATGCTCTAAGAATTTATCTTCTCTCTATGTTTTGTTTTGTTTTAAATAGCGATACCTGGATGGAGTCACCTCAGAAAAGTCCACAGTAGTTTTAAGGGTTTAGATCGGGGGGGGAAAGGTAAAGGAAATGGGGGATGGGAGTTCTAATAAAGGATCTTTCACATGGTATCTCAGACTAGGCTGCACCCTACTGTTGTACGAGTAAGGATGAGAGATCTCACCCAGTTTCATTCCACGCTGTAGGAAGGATGGGGGGGGGATATACTTTAAAAAACTTTTTAGAAATCAATCCCAAATGTGAAAGGGGCGGAGTCAAAGTGCACCTCCCACGTGACTCAGGTGAATGGTGCCTGGGGCATCTGCCCCCTTTGCCTTCCTAGATACACCAGTGAATAGATCCAAATTCCTCTTCCTTGTCCTCCTCGTCCTTCTATCATGAAATGGGTAGTGTTTAACAGCCATGTTCTGGGGTTACATTTTTGAGGCTCTTACCCCACATACCAGGAAAAAGGATTATGTATGAGGAATATGCAGATTATTGGTGAATATGGCAATCCACCCCCACCCCTGCCCAGTTTAAGTATGGATTTTGGGAGACCCTGGTTTGTGTGGTACATGCTGGTACGTTAAACAGCTTGAAAATACACACTCTCCCCACTCTCACAAAATAACAATTGTATATATCACAAGGATCACAGCCAGTGGTGGGATTCAGCAGGTTCGCACCACTTCGGCAGAACCGGTTAACATAAGAACATAAGAACTAGCCTGCTAGATCAGACCAGAGTCCATCTAGTCCAGCTCTCTGCTACTCGCAGTGGCCCACCAGGTGCCTTTGGGAGCTCACGTGTAGGAGGTAAAAGCAATGGCCTTCTGCTGCTGCTGCTGCTCCCGAGCACCTGGTCTGCTAAGGCATTTGCAACCTCAGATCAAGAAGGATCAAGATTGGTAGCCATAGATCGACTTCTCCTCCATAAATCTGTCCAAGCCCTTTTTAAAGCTATCCAGGTTAGTGGCCATCACCACCTCCTGTGGCAGCATATTCCAAACACCAATCACACGCTATGGAAGAAGTGTTTCCTTTTATTAGTCCTAATTCTTCCCCCCAGCATTTTCAATGAATGCCCCCTGGTTCTAGTATTGTGAGAAAGAGAGAAAAAATTATCTCTGTCAACATTAAAAAGGTGCTTGTAAACAATCAGTTGTTAAATTATTTGAATTCCCACCACTGGAACCGGTTGTTAAATTATTTGAATCCCACCACTGATCACAGCTAGTGTGGTCTGCTGGTGCATGAGGTAATTGAGCCAAAAATGTAATAACTGAAAAAAGCTAATGTATCATTGGCATCTATGCTTATGAAGGCGCATTGTGGTATACTTAATCTCGGATGTCTTCCAAATGGTCATTGTGTTGAAATAATATGTTTCTGTACCACAGTGATATCAAGAAGGCCCGATCAACACATCAGGATCCAGCTCATTAACATCATCTTCATCGCAGCCGTCACTCCTCATCTCCATCATCATCTTCACGGTCATCATCACCAATTTCTCACATACTCAGTGTATAAGGTAGTTGATTTTTCAACACACCAGGGATTTCTCATGATACGTTGACCATCTTTTTTCAGCATCTTGAGAGGTGATCTTATTCTTGGGTGATAAATCATATATTTCTCTTTGCACAATAATTGGAGGAGGGTGAAGGTATTTTCAATTCAACATTTTAAAAAAATCATTGGTACTCTCACAGTGTTCCCTAGGAGGAGGGACAGGGCTGGCATCAAAGGTTGACATCAACTCGGGCTCTTTTATTTTATTTTAATTCATTTGTATCCCACCCACCCCAAACCACAGTCAGACTTGGGATGGCTTGCAACAAATTGGATAATATACATTAAAATAGACACTAAAAACGCATGATGTTTCTAAAATATATATGCTTATAGATGACATGAGACATCATTCCAAGAGAAAAATGCGAGAAGTGAGAGAGCTGGTAGTACATGTATCCCGCTAAGAGATTTTCCTCAGTTAGCGGTCATGTCCTATCATAAGTTAGTGGTAAATGTCCTATCATAAGTTAGTGGTTAGGAGCAGCAGTGGCGTAGGAGGTTAAGAATTCGTGTATCTAATCTGGAGGAACCGGGTTTGATTCCCAGCTCTGCCGCTTATCTGGGGAATTCAGATTAGCCTGTACACTCCCACACATGCCAGCTGGGTGACTGTGGGCTAGTCACAGCTTCTCGGAGCTCTCTCTACCTCACAGGGTGTTTGTTGTGAGGCGGGAAGGGCAAGGAGATTGTAAGCCCCTTTGAGTCTCCTGCAGGAGAGAAAGGGGGGGGGATATAAATCCAGACTCCTCCTCTTCTCCTTCTCCTTCTCCTTCTCCTTCTCCTTCTCCTTCTTCTTCTTCTTCTTCTTCTTCTTCTTCTTCTTCTTCTAATGGCTGGGCTAAGAGTACTGATCAGAAATGTCTGCTCCGTGGCAATGGGATATGATCCAGAAGCCTCAGCAATAACATCACATCCTGTTTTATGGGAGGAGAGACAATTCAGGGAGGGGGGGGGATAAATAAAACATAAATGCTCTGAGCTCCTTTTAGCCTTCCTGATACGGAGGGCGATTAAAGTAAAATGAGTCACTCTCTGCTCCTTCTTCAGGAAAGATATGAGTGTCCCCATGCAAACAAGGGAACAGCATACCTAGCGGACAGGACAATGGAGGGGCTCTATTGCTAAGACCTCCCCCTCCCCCAAGCCTAGACTTGGCCAAGAAGAGAAGGTACAGAAACAATCCTACAAGAAGAAAACTGAATTATTCCAATTGGTTCCAACACAAAGATTCTACTTAGAGTTCCTGTGGTACTCTAAAGCACTTCCCTAATAGTTATGTATCCCCACTCATCTTCATCCACTGCATCCACCACACACAGCCATAACACAGGCCAGTTACCCTGTGGTGTCAGTCTGTTGCAGAGGCCGGCTGGTGTGGAAAGAGCAGAGAAGAGCTGCTACATCAACCAAATGCATTTGAGTCACCTCACAAAACATAGTCAAAATCTCCCCATGGCCTTTTCACTTCACTTTGGGCCTTTCCCCACTCACCGTTTGCTGCGCGCTACTCTTGCCAAGTAGTGCGGGGTCCAGCGGCACTCCCCACTACAGGGGCGGTGACAATGCAGCTGCCCCGACTCTGCTGCTCTGGCGCCCCCTCAGCGCGCGTCATTTCTGGCGCTGCTGAAAACGGCGCCTGTTGATGACCCCGCACAGAGCGCGGGGCAGTGGGGAAGCCGGGGAACACAATCCCCGCGCTGAAAAGGTCCACGCCGGATCAAACCGACGTCATTTTTTAAAGTGGGGAAACGGCCTTTATCACAACAGCTCCTCCCAAACTCCATCTTCCCTAGGCACAACCCTCAGAATCACCCAGCATTTGCTGCTGTAGTGCCGACCACCCTTACAGGAAATTATCATGGGGTTGAACTGAGAGGGAAGGGGCCAAGAAATGACAGGATACCAGTTGGTATGGAGCACATGACTATAAGGATGTTGTTGCTGGGTAGGAGAGTTGGATTCCGGAAGGTGTGTTCTATTGGGATAATTCACCTCCTCAGGAGATATAGGGAATCACAGAGTTGGAAGGGGCTATGGAAGGGTCTAGTCCAACCCACTGCTCAATGCAATATCAGTGTAGCGCACCATGGACAAATGTTTGTCCAGCTGCTCTTTAAAGACTGCCAGTGAGGGGGAACTCGACCCCTCTCTAGGCAACTGATTCCACTGTTGCACAACTTTTACTGTAATTTCTTTTCCTAATATCCAGTTGGAACCTTTCTCCCTGTAATTTATACCCATTATTGAAAGACCTATCCTCTGCTGCCAACAGGAACAGCTCCCCGCCCTCCTCTAAGTGACAGTTCTTCAAATACTTTCAGAGAGTAACCGTGGGCCCCTCTACCTCTTTTGGCTGAACACTGCCAAGTCCCTCAGCCTTTCCTAATAGGGCTTGGTCTCCGAACCCCTCATCATCCTCACCCCTCACCTCTTCACCTGCTCCATTCTGTCCCAGTGGTGTAGTGCCAATGGAGTGGCGGAGGCGTGGCCGGGCTGCAGAGGGGGTATTCCAGGGTGGGGGCGGGCAGTGTGGCAGTACAATGGGCACATGTGCACCCCTAAGGCTCGGTTTCTCAGCTTCTCTGCTCCTGTTCCGGGTCCTCCTTCCCCTCATCCTTTTTTGAAGTGAGGATATAGTTTCAACATCACAATATCCAGTGATCCGTGGATGCAGATTGACTAGCAATGGTTCACTGATGCCTTTTCCAGAGCCCTCTCCCAGCACCTACTGTCTGATATCCTTTAACGGGAAATGCCAAAGATTTGCTGCATTCAAGCACCGCGTGCCCAACTGAGCCTCTCAGGTACATGGTGTTCAGTTACAGGCAGCTTATCATTAATCCACACTCCTGGGCTCTTTGCAGGGGCTCCAGAGAATCCCAGGAATCCTCAGCTAAGCCATTAAAGGTTCTTATTGCTTCATCAGACAAAGTTGTCCGCCGGGCTCCATTTATCAGTAGCGGGTGAAGTCGTTCCTCTTCGTTCTGTCACTAAGCTTTGTCTTAAATACCTTGCCATTGGCAATAGAGTGAGTTTATGCAGGATTAAACCACTTTCTTGTGTAAACAAGAAAATAAATTACTAGCCTGTGAGGAAAGAGCAGACTACAACTATGTCCATGAATGCTGCTTTAGTTGGGAAGGAAGGAAATGGGTGGGCTTGGGCCCACTGAAGCGTTCCTGAAGTTTTAGTCACAGCAGCCACAGAAGACCAAGTGGCTTCCAGTTCTCATGTCTAGCATGAAGTGTTAGGTTCTCGAGTTGGAAGGAGACTTATTATTTATTTATTTATTTATTTATTACGTTTGTATACCGCCCTCCCCCAAAGGGCTCAGGGCGGTGAACACAGAGTGTACAGTCAGAGCATAAGTAACATCAACAAACAACCAGGAATAATTAAATTATGGCTCTGTGCATATTAAAACTAAACCCCGTTAAAACACAGCATTCTAATTACAAGCACAATAGATGGTGTCCCACATCCTAAACCCCTTGGAGGGGGGGAACGGTAGGGTCTACTGATGTCATGAAAAAGGGGGGGCAATCAGCGGCCGGCTTCCCCCAAAGCCCGGTGGAGTTATTCCAACTTCTCATCCAATCCCCTGTTCAGTGAGGAAATCCAAAGCCAGTGTTTCCATCAGGTGGTTGTCTAACCCTCTGCATAAGACTACGCCCTGAACATATTTGAGATGTCTCATCTTTTTTTTAACTTATGCTTTTATTAAGTTTAAAAGGGTAAGCAGGAAGAAAAAAGATAGCGGTACAATAATACATAACTGTAAGAAGTATGATTTGTAGCATCACCTTATGCTGCTTGACCTACAGGGGTTAAAATATTCATACTACATTTTGTATTGTTTAAGTTATATTTATACAGTTGTAAGAATAGGTTAAACTGCTAGCATATTTATATCTAATAGGTGAACTGGATTAAAAGAAATGAGAAAGCTTAAAAGAAAAAAAAAACCATAGAATTTGTTACAGTTTGTCGTACATCAAAAATTAGTTAGCGAATTGACTCTATTGATGACTTCCTATATTGTATACGAGAGATCATTATTAAATGTTAATTAAATCTTTCAACTTAATATTATTGCGTTATATATGTGATAAAGGTTGTCTAAGTGTTGTTTCTTCGCTCCCATATGTCCATATCAACTGATATAGCACTTAAGTATATTCTTATTTTTGTTTCCTTTGACCTTTCTAATTCATAAATCATTAACAAAAGATATAAAATGTTCCTCTTATGTTTAAACCCCCCGTAACGCTTCCACTTCTTTACTACAGTGGAACCTCGTTTTTCGTTGGTAATCTGTCCGAAAAGAATAAATATATGAAAACCCCGAAACCGACAAAACCAAGGCAAAATTTTCCATGAAATGGGAATCAAGGTAAATCCAAATGCAATCCAGTTCTTCCAGGGCAGCACCTCCAAAACATATACCAAAAACACATTTTGGGTGAATAAACATAGTGTTTAATGCTGAAAACAGTAACAAACAATAACACTAGGACCAGCTTCAGAGCCAGTGGACCAATGTCGCACCAGAAGGCTGTCCGTAGAGGTCTGTTTCTGACGCCTCTTTAAGATTTGTCTGAAATGGGGCAAGACATTGTCATTAAACAAGTTGCAGACACAGCCTGCAACAGCTTTGTCCGGGTGATTTTTCTGCACAAACCCCTGCACCTTACTGCAAATCGATGAAAACCGAGACGAATTTTTCACTGAAAAAATCAATGAAAACTGAGGCAAATCAATGAAAACCGAGACACATTTTTCACTGAAAAAAAACGATGAAAACCGAAACCGATGAAAACCAAAGGCAATGAAAATCGAGGATCCACTGTATTAGCATGTGTATCTGTACTGGTTATTCCAATGTGCATATATTTAATTTTTTTCACATTGAGATGTGTCATCTTTTGATGAATGCAGCATCAGCATGGGCCATCTTTAAGCAGACCAAAATGGCTCCCGTCAGCTAAGATATTTGGGGAGAACCAAATGCAACCCTAGGTCTTGCTTCTCTCTCTATTAAAAAGAAGACTGATGCAAGATAACCAGCACATACACATTGTCTATCTGTGTTCATTCTTCCTTGCTGTCTCCAAAGAGAAGTGTCAATAATGCCCCTGAATAGTTCATAGCAGCTGCCTCCTCACAGAGAGTTTTCTCCCTTTATTTATCTCCGCAGTGATGGCTGGGCAGACAGGTATGATGTGACAGACGGCTACCAGCGGGAAGCGGTTGGCGGAATAACGATCAAGCTCCAGTCTCCCGACGTGAAATGGTTTGATGACTATTATCTCCAGCTCCAGCCAGAAACCAATCTCCGGAATCCCTGGTTTCAAGAATTCTGGCAGCACCGTTTTCAGTGCCAGCTGAAAGGGTCCCCTCAAGAAAACACAAAATTCAACAAGACCTGCGGCGGTGAGCACCTTTGTCCTTGTGCGACGATTCGATATTTTAAACCAACCAAGCCCAAGCAGTTAATTGCTTCTGGGGCTCTGAGAATTAGAGGCACGAAGAGCAGGGAAGGTGGACCGACTGTCAATATTTGTGGGGTTGTTGGTATGTAAGGGCTGTTTCAAAGGGTGTCACTCGGTTGGTGGTGACCCAGGGTGGGCAAGGGGGCTGCAAAGAGTCCTTGGAGAGAATAACAGTTTGGAAATACTGGTTGCTGTGGGTTTTCTGGGCTGTGTGGTCGTGGTCTGGTAGATCTTGTTCCTAATCTTTCGCCTGTATCTGTGTCTGGCATCTTCAGAGGTGTATCACAGAGGGAAGCCTGTTACACGCTGTTTGGAAATACTCTTCTGCCAGGATTCTATAAACTCTCATGGGGGTAGGTCAGACTAGAACCCACCACCTTTTCCCCTTGTAGCAGACCCTTAGCTGCTTTCGGTGTTCTGCATCTTCCAGAGCATTCTCAGCCTTCATCAGGCCAGTTTTCGGCAAACCTGAGGCAGTGGTGGGATCCAAAAATTTTAGTAACAGGTTCCCATGGTGGTGGGATTCAAACAGTGGTGTAGCGCCAATGGGGATGGGCTGGGTATTCCGGGGGCGTGGCCGGGCATTCCGGCGACGGGGCATTAATAATTTCTCTGTTACTGTAAAAAACTCTTAAGGTAAAAAAAAAAGTTCCTAATTCCTAGCTGGTATCTTTCTGTCCATAATTTAAACTCATTATAGCAAGTCCTATCGTCTACTGCCAACAGAAACAACTACTTCTCCTCTAATTGACTGCCTGTCAAATACTTAATACTTTCAAATACTTCATTTTGTTTCCAGAAATCAAAAGAAGGATACTTTCCTTAAACAAGGAACTTGACCATATTTCTAAAACATGTTTTTAAAACAGCCCAACAGGGAGAATTATCCCGTTTTCTACCTTCGCTAACCAGCCACATTACAGGGAAACAACAGGACTTTATGATTTTTCAACCTAATGGAATTTCTAACGGAAAAACAGACCCAATTAGTAACCCCCTCTCGGCACACACAAATAATTAGTAACCCACTCTCGGGAACTGGTGAGAACCTGCTGGATCCCACCTCTGACCTGAGGAACCCCCAAATATGCTGGAATCTCCTTCTTTGTGTACAGGGCACTAGGCTTCTAAATTGTTGAGATTATGTCTTGTAACCATCCCTGAATAGGTCTCTGGAGAGGTGGCATTATTTAAAATGAATAAATGACAAGGAGAGCCAGCCACTTTAGTATTAGGAGCGATCCCATGATGACAGTGATTTTAATTCATAACCCATTGTTTTTTCCTTCCATTCTTTTCTTGCTGTTAAGTTTTGGATATTGACCTCCTATGAACTGGGATACATAAGGATTTTATAGTATATCAGAAAATTGCTCAGGTGTTAGACCATTCAGTGAGACACCTGCAAGGATGGGAAGAGCAGGCAACTCATTTCCCCTCCTCTATTTCATCTTTCTCTTCCCTGAAAGCCAAAATAGGCTTTCCCTTTTTTCCTCCTTCCTTCTTTCCACCCCACTCACCTGGAAAGCTACTTTGTTTGTCTTTTCCTTCCTTCCCCTGGGAAAAAAACTCCCCTGGGGAAAAAAAACTCCACATTTCTAGCCACTGTGGAGTAGTCATTAAGAAGAAGAAGAGAGAAGATTTTGGATTTATATCCCCCCTTTCTCTCCGGCAGGAGAATCAAAGGGGCTTACAATCTCCTTGCCCTTCCCCCTCAGAACAAACACTCTGTGAGGTAGGTGGGGCTGAGAGAGCTCCGAGAAGTTGTGACTCAGCCCCAGGTCACCCAGCCATGGCGTGTGTGTGGGAGTGCACAGGCTAATCTGAATTCCCCAGATAAGCCTCCACAGCTCAGGCAGCAGAGCTGGGAATCAAACCCGGTTCCTCCAGATTAGATACACGAGCTCTTAACCTCCTACGCCACAGGTGGACTTTAATCTGGAGAACTGGATTTGATTCCCCACTCCTCCATCTGAGTGGCAGAGGCTTATCTGGTGAACCAGATGTGTTTCCACACTCCTACATTCCTGCTGGGGTGATCAGCCATAGGTCAGCAGTTCTTCAGGAACTCTCTTCAGCCCCTGAATTCCTTGCCTCTGGCCAAGGTGTCTGTTGTAAGGAGAGAAAGGGAAATGAGTTGGTAAGCCACCTTGAGTCTCCTTACAGGAGAGAAAGGTGAGGTATATCTCAACTCTTCTTCTTCATTGCCACCTTCTTCTTCTTCATTGCCACCTTGAGTCTCCTTACAGAGAGAAAGTTGTGTGGGGCCAGTAATCAAACTGAGCCAGGCCCTGTGACACTATGGGGAATATGCAAAGACTTATGGGGGGGGGGGCACCTCATTTTCCTCATTTCCTCTCTGTATTTCTCTTCCCTAAACTTTTTTCCCTTTCTTCAGGAAGCTATGGCTCATTCCACACATGCAGAATAATGCACTTTCAAACTGCTTTCAGTGCTCTTTGAAGCTGTGCGGAATGGCAAAATCCACTTGCAAACAGTTGCGAAAGTGGCTTGAAAACGCATTATTTTGCGTGTGCGGAAAGGGCCTATGAGTGCCAGGTCTAGTTTTGGAAATTCCTGGATATTTGGGGGGGGGGTGAAGCCCGGAGGGGGGCAAGTTTAGGAAGGAGAGGGAACTCCAAAACATTGCACCCCACTGAGGTCCTCCCTAGGTTCTGTCTCCAAATCTCTAGAGTTTCCTAACCTGGATCGGCCAATCCTGCCCCCCCACCCCCCACCCCCGCAGCAACTCTAAGTTCAATCTTCCACCAAACCTTTTAAAAAACAGATTTTTTTCTGCAAACTTGGGGCTTGTCTCAGAGTTGTAAAAAGATCTGTCTTACCGGTTCATCGCTCTGTTCTCTGACTATAAGGATCCACAGATAGGACCACGTTGAAAATATGATACAGAGGACCTGAGTTTTACTTGATCAAACCCAGAGGTGGGATCCAGCAGGTTCTCACAGGTTCCTGAGAGTAGGTTACTAATTATTTGTGTGTGCCGAGAGGGGGTTACTCATTGGTGATTTTGCCCTTAGTTACGCCCCTCCTCCGCTCCTCAGCAGTAGCGCGCAGAACTTGAAGCAGTCTAGCAGGTGCACTGGCGTGCGTGGCAGCCTGCGCCTGCGTGCATTCGTTTCCTGCCCAAAGACCGACGCAGCGGCTGCATCCTTGCCACAGCCCCGCCCAGGAATGCCCCGCCCCAGGAATGTCCGGCCACGCCCCCATCGTGCCCCGCCCAGCCCCATTGGCGCTACGCCACTCTTTGAATCCCACCACCATGGGAACCTGTTACTAAAATGTTTGGATCCCACCACTGATCAGACCCCATGAGAGCAAACCAAACAGTAGTGCTGGAATGCATTGGAACTTACCTTATGCCTGGCTGGCAGCTGGGTGTATTTGGGCAGCGGTGACAGATGTAAATGATTCCCAGGTTCTACCATGTTGCCAGCGTCTTAAGCTGCCTCAGATGCTTCGCCAGGGTCCTATGTGCCATGCTTAATGGACCACAACCTAGTATCCATGTGGTTACCAACCTCCAGGTGGGTCCTGGAGACCTCTTGGAAGTACAACTGATTTCCAAACAACAAAGATTGGTTCCCCTGAAGGAAATGCCTGCTTTGGAGGGTGGGTTTTTACAGAATCATATCCTTGCTGAACATCCCCCCTCCCAAATTCTACCCTCCCCAGACTTCACTTACAAATCTTCAGGCATTTCCCAGCTAAGAGCTGGCATGCCAGGAGTTGGCAACCCATGCCCTCACTGTCGGCATGCCATCATATTGCCTCTTTATCCTTTGTTCCTCGGCAAGGTGACCAGACGTCCTGCTTTTGGCAGGACAGTCCTGCCTTAAACCAATTTGTCCCGCGGGGTTTTTTTACTGCCCTGATTTTTGGAAGGCTGCTGCACTGCCTTCTGGGGCGCTCCCCTTTTCCCGCCCTGTCACAGGGCGGGAAACTGGGGAGTGCCCCAAAAGGCAGTGCGCTCCTGCGGCTGCGCGCACCCCCGCCCACCCTGGCCCCGGTTTAAAAAGGTGACAATCTGGTCACCTTATTCCTGGGGGATGTTAACACTTTAAACGCCCAGCCCAGTCTTCATTGGAAAACTATAACATGCTTCATTCAAATAACTGATGCTAGCTCAGCTAAGTGCATTGATTTTTCTGTCCAGCTAAAGTGCTACAGAAAGTGAGACAATTTCATAGTTATCAGACTCGGTTCTTGATGCCTTTGATTTCATGCCAGAGGGGAACATGGGTGAGCCATCATTTTTTAAAAAAATAAAATCAAACCCTTTTTATTCTTTTTTTTTTAAAAAAAACCAAAACACCCACATAACTTTTCCAAAAGACAAACGCAATGTGCTTTAAAGGATCACCTGAAGAAACATAAAAGATGATGCAACCTAAAGAAAAATCAGCAGGGTTGGGAAGCAAGGCCAGGGAGGGGGTGGGGCTACCCCCGCACCCGGACACAAGCAAACTGTGCATATGTACACAGATCCAATTTATTTTAAAAAATCTTTTCTTCCGGCTTTAACTCATTGCAGGTAGTTTCTTAAATTATGTATCTACCGGGGGGGGGGGGGGTAGTGAGGACGGATACTGAAACAGATATGTTTGTCCAGCTCTGTTTTGTACAATCATCTCCTGTGGAATTATGCTTCCACTAACCATTAAATCCTGAAATCTAAATATAGTTTGACTCTTCCATTGTGAAAAATCACCCCAAAGCCATCTCTGTTAAATTTAACATTTCTAACTGCCATGGCAACTACACTTGGACTAATTTTGCTCTTGTATTTATCCTATGTAATTAACTGTTGCACAGGGATCAATTTCTTATTTAAATTAGCACTCCAACCTTCCTGATCCATCTACATTAGGGCCTGCAACAGAGCCAATACATGCTTGTGTTCCAGCTGAATACATCATGTTAATTTGAAGATACCCATTCATTCTATTTCCCTGACCTCGGTAGCCCTGGCTAGCGCAATCATATCCGATTGGAAGCTAAGCATGGTCAGCCCTGGTCAGTATGGAAACCATCAATGTTTGTTTTCTCTGTAACTATTTTCTTATTATATTCTCAATCAGGTTATCTCAATCTTTAATTTCTGTACAACCTTTTCATGAAAAGGCTGGTGGACAATGCAAACAGAATTTGGGGAGTACTGTTTGTGATCATTCTTGTATTCCAAGGCAGTTTCAGTTGAGACACTTTTTCAAGTCATCTTTGAGTTTTTACAAACAAGGTTCCAGTTGAGTGAATATAAAATCAGTCATAAATACGTTGCCAACCTTCAAGGGGTAGCGGACGATTTCCAGGTATTACTACTGATCTCCTGGAAATAGAGATCAGTTCACATGGAGAAAATGACTGCTTTGGAAGGCAGATTCGATGGCATTATACCCCACTGAAGCCCCTCCCCTTTCTAAACTCCGCCCTCCCCTGGCTCCGCCCCTAAAATCTCCAAGTATTTCCCCACCCAATGCTGGCAAACCTAATACAGTGGAACCTTGGTAATCGTCACCTTCGGTTTTCTCCAGTTTCAGTTTTAACTGGTGGCTCCCGGCCGTTTTTTTGCCTTGGTTTTTGCTGGGCACCTCCGTTTTTGGCTACGCTGTTTGCATAAATTTACACTTTTTGCATAAATTTGCTACGCTGTTTGCATAGAGCATGCACAAATGGCATAGCTTTGGTTTTCGCTGGTTTCAGTTTTCACCGAGAGTCGCCGGACGGATTACGGGCGAAAACCGAGGCTCCGCTGTAATAGACATTATCCTCAAATGATTTAATTGACTTCAAAGCCCAACTAATTCCAAATTGATAATTAAGCTGAAGCTTAATAACTATCAAGGCTATATAATAATTAATTGTGTGTGTGGGGGGGAGATTGTCCCTATTTTATATACAGAATTTAGATTCCTACTCAAGCTCTGAAAATCCCAGGTTCTCTGTTCTGCTAAATCCCTTTTGACTTTGTCAATATCTCTTCTTGCGAAAGCTGGCTTCTGTGAAGTGTGAAGCAATCCACTCTCATTTTAACTCCCGTGCACTTGATCTGGAAGTTATCACCAGTCCTTCTGCAGAGTAACATCCCAAATCCCACTAGAAAAGGATCATCCTATATTAATATATATATTTTTTAAAAATCAGCAGAACTGTCCATAACAAAAAGGTAGATTTTTTTTAAAAAAAGCAATGCTGCTGGAGTTAGATTTCTCTTTAATTCTAGTGAATTAATTGCACTGTCTGTGACTGCTTGATTATGGCGATCAATACAGGGCCAAAGTTGTGTGTATCGCAACATAACTGGCTGTTCAGGTTTCTCTTTAATTTCAATGACAATGGATTTTCTGTACAATTTGTTTCCCCTCCCAGCTGGTATGCTTATTATTTTTAATCAGAGGAGATATTACCTCAGTAGATTAGAACCACAGAATCGCACGGTCCTTCTTGTCATTTTCCTCTCTGTGGTCGATTCCGCACTTGCGTTATCGACCTAAGTTCGAGCTGCGTTCGACCTAAGTGCTCCGCACAGCCATTGGGATCGACGTGGTTTTGTACCAGCTTCGCCCCGTGTAACGGTCAAATTTCCGACTCCAGTTGGGAACTACTACTTTTTCAGGGAACCACGCTCAAACTCAGCTCGATTCCAGTAAAGTGTGGAAACTCTGGTGCCAGGAGTCCCCCATCCAGCCAATCACAGCTGAGTGTTTCGGGCATGCGTACAGCTGGCCAATCAAAAACACCACCTTCATCCCTCCATTCTCGTGGCAGTTTTTTTCATAACGTGTGTGGGGATAGACGGAACATGGCCGTAGAACAGAAGCCAATTGGAACGGAGCGGCGAAGAGGCACAGGATGATTCCGCCCTCCAAGCTGGGATCAAGCTGGTTGCAGTGGGGAACAACAATGGCTTCGACCTAGGTTAGTACCCTTCTCAGGGAACTGGGTCGAACCTATTTTACTCGTGTGCGGAATTGCCCTCTGTTTCCCCATTTTCCCTTTCCTATTGGGTCATTTTCCCACACGAATACATGAAGTTGTTTTATACCGAGTTGAACTTCTGGTCTCTCACGGTCAGTGTTGCTTAGTTTGACTGGCAATGCTCTCAGGGCAACAACTTCCACATCATCTGCAGCCAGAGCCTTAAAAACAAACACTAGAAATACCACGATTTTTGATGGTTTCAGGTGCTATCTACCAGTGTCACCCACTGATGGACAGCACCCAATGGCCAGGTACAAAGACAGAACAAATTGTCAGAGCACTGTTGTAACTGGTGTCTGATCATCAAAATCTAACTGACAGCTAACTGACAGGTATCACATGTCACAGCCTCATTCTGGGTTTGATTGGTAAAGAACTGTGATTGGCCAGTAAACCAGATATAAGGCTGCAGTGCACTGAGGTCTGAGAGACACTTGTCTTCTCACTGCCTGGCGGAGCACTTTGTCTGTGTGAGCTATACAAATAAAAGTAGGACCGCTTCTGTGACGTCGAGCTGCTGTGTGTATCTGACTTCCTACTGTGTTCCAGTATATTGCGCTACTCTGCTATAGGGGCTTTACCCCATACCTTCACACAAATGGCAATGATTCCATGCTCTCTGGGTCAGCCACTTCAATTACCTGGCCATGATTAGGGTGGCCTGCAGGAATATTTGGTGATGGAGAGCAGAGTCACTTGTTGTGTGTGCCCGGAAGTGACATCACCGTGGTCTAGAAATTCACCTAGAGATCGCATTCCCCTGCCTCAAGTTTCCATTGCCTGCCACAACTCCAGCAAAGGGTGGGAGGGGGAAAGAAGGGGAAAAAAACCCAGCAGTGGCATGGATGTGATGACATCCGTTCCAGGAAAACCTGGAAATTGTAATGGGTAGCTCTAGGAATAGCTGGAACCTCTGTGATTCAACCAGAGGGTTTTACTATACCACTTCTCCAGAAGTGAAATCATCACACTCGTAACACTGCCTGTCCATCATGTCTCCATCCTCGGCGCTCCCCCCGCCCCCATCACTGATGGATCCATTCCTACAGGTTTGTACCACCACCTGCAGGTGCACATGTGGAGTGACGTAATTTTCCATCATGTCACTTCCCACTTCTCTGGCAGGGCCTGGAGCCTGGGGGTGGGAGCTTGCCTGCTACTCTTGGGCAAATTACACACACACACCCCCCGCCACAGCCATGACCACAGAAGAGATGTGCCTCTTCTCCACAGAGTGAGAAGATGCACTGTGCAAATTTCACCAAAGCAGCCAGAACATTCGACAAGTTGGCCAGGTAGCAAAAGCAAACTACGGTGCAGGTACAAAACTACTCAAAAATGAACTTTGACTTTACTTATACAGAAGAGCCAATCGGAGTGCACGTTACATATTATCAAGGGTATCTGAGCAAAGTAAATTCACCTAGTAACCATGCTGATGTTAAAAATTTGCACAGTGGCCAGGGCACAGTGGTCTACTGGATCTCTCTAAAAGCTTGTGTGTGCTGACGGCCGAGGTGGGATCCAGCAGGTTCTCACAGGTTCCCGAGAGTAGGTTACTAATTATTTGTGTGTGCCGAGAGGGGGTTACTAATTGGTGATTTTGCCACGTGATTTTTGCCTTAGTTACGCCCCTCCTCTCAGCAGTAGCGCGCAGAACTTGAAGCAGTCTGGCAGGAGGTGCACCGACGTGCGTGGCAGCCTGCGCCTGCGCGCATTCGTTTCCCACCCAAGGACCAGCGCAGTGGCTGTGTCCTTGCCACAGCCCCACCCAGAAATGCCATGCCCCCGGAATTCCCGGCTACGCCCCATCATGCCCTGCCCAGCCCCACTGGCACTACGCCACAGTTTGAATCCCACCACCATGGGAACCTGTTACTAAAATTTTTGGATCCCACCACTGGCTGACGGGGTCTGCCCAGGCTAACCTGATCAGATCTCAGAGGCTACCCCGCTCTTGTCTCATCTTGGAAGCTCCGAAGGATCACTCCTGGTTAATATTTGGATGGGAGGCCACAAAGAAAGTCTAAGGTTGCTATGCAGGGGCAGGCAATGGTAAACCACCTCCACTTGTCTGTAACCTCCAGAAATCCTAAGGGGTGGCCATAAATTGGCTGTGACTTGATGCCTCTTTCCGCCACCAAAATCTTGGGCACAGCTCTTTCCTGAGCCCTCCATTTTTTTTTCACCTTGCGATGTCAGGATATGAGCACCTCGGCCCTCTTCTTCGGCTCATTAATAGAGAAGGTTGCTTAGTAACCGCACTGATTTTTCGGTTCTGTTTGCAATAGTGGATTATATAATATTACGCTGCAGGGGGTTGCTGCCCAAGTTAATTGGAATAGCAATCCACATTTATTTATTTATTTTAAACGCTAAAGAACCATTTCATTTCACAACCGGAACAGGGCAAAAGATCAGTGCATTCGAAGATATATCCCTCTATGACAGGGGTAGGGAACCTGCGGCTCTCCAGATGTTCAGGAACTACAATTCCCATCAGCCCCTACCAGCATGGCCAATTGGCCATGCTGACAGAGGCTGATGGGAATTGTAGTTCCTGAACATCTGGAGAGCTGCAGGTTCCCTACCCCTGCTCTATGATATGCTTAGTTTTAAGAGTCTGGTACAATACAATGCAGGGACATAAGGAATGATCGGGTATGGTTATCCTGACGACTTAACTTGACCGACTTATCTCATTTGGCTCCAGCAGACATCTTGGGATCTTAGACAGACCTACTGAGAGTGTTCATAGAGGTCAGGGTCATACCCAGGGTCATAGTGGTCAGGGTGTTCGACTTGGTCATGGGACAACTGGGTTCAAATATCTTCTGTCGTGGAAGTTCACTGGATGGCCTTGGGCCCGTCATAGTCTCTCAGCCTAAGCCAGTGGTGGCGAACCTTTGGCACTCCAGATGTTATGGACTACAATTCCCATCAGCCCTTGCCAGCATGACCAATTGGCCATGCTGGCAGGGGCTGATGGGAATTGTAGTCCATAACATCTGGAGTGCCAAAGGTTCGCCACCACGGGCCTAAGCTATTGGGATGCCAGCCTTCAGGTGGAATCTGGGGGTCTTCTGGAATCCTACATTATCTCCAGATCTGAGAAAATGGATGCTTTGGAGGTGGACCGTGTGGCATCATATCCCACTGAAGTCCCTGTCTTCTCCATCCCCAAACCTCCAGGAGTTTCCCAACCTGGATCTGGCAACCTGACCCCCAACCCCTGCCCGTGGTCAGAGGGGACCTGGTAACCCTGCTAACCTACTTCACAAGGTGTTTTTTGAAACTTCATTTATCCCCCACTTTTCTTCCCAATGGGGACCTGAAACAACTTATGACATGGTCTCTTCTGCCACTTCATTCTCTCTACAACCCTGTTAGATAGGTTTGGCTGAGAGGATGTGACAGGTCCAAAGTCTCTCAGAGGCCCCTTCCGCACATGCAGAATAATGCACTTTCAATCCACTTTCACAATTGTTTGCAAGCAGCTCCCAAATTGATGGTGTGGAGAGACTCTGGGACACTTTCCTCTACATCAAATGCCCCAAAGAAGGTGCCACAGATCTTTGAAAAATCTGATGTTGCAGACTTGGTCCAGATCCTTGGTAAACTCCAAACCACATTAGAAGATGCGAGTAAAAGAATAGAGGCAAACTCAGCAACATTGCAAGAAGTGGGTAAGAAAACAAACAGAATTGAAGCTGTTGATGTAGTGACTAAGGCGGTTTCCGCACAGCCAAGGGAGAGACCCTGCATCGGCATTAATCATGCTGATGCAGGTTCTGGGGCCATTCGCACAAACGGCCCCATGGGATGTGCAGCTGTGGGAGCAAGCTCCGCACTGCTGCGTATTCCCCTGCCCGGCCCCAAACGCCTCGTTTCCTTCTACTGGCAGCCGTGTCACTCTATCGTCACTCTGAGGAGGGAAGGGGACACGCCCCCATGGCCACAGTGACGGCTGAAGCACTGGAGACCAGGGGGCATGTCCCCTTCCCTCCTCAGAGTGACGATAGAGCGACGCGGCTGCCAGCGGAAGGTAACAAGGCGTTTGGGGGGAGGGGAGGGGAAAATGCCGGCTTCCACCCGCCGCCATTCACATGGCAGCGGATGGAAGCCGGCGTTTGCAAGAAAACTCGCTCCCCAAGCAAGTTTTGAATACATCATTTTGGCGGGCACAGAGCACTGCTGCATCGATTTGGCAGCAACGCCTGTGCGAAGGGTCCCTGCCAAAACGGTGTTTTACCAGGCTGAAGCCGTTGCTTTCAGCCCATGCAGAAACCGCCTAAGACATTGGCAGAGGAGCTGAAGAATAAGTTAGATTGTGTTGACCAAAAGGTAGTACTCCTTGAGGAAGAAAATGAGAAATTTCAAGACCAGCTTGCTATATTGGAATAGCAACAAAGAGAGGATTCTTTGTGTTTTAGGGCAGTTCCGGAGTGTGAGGGTCAAGATATCAAACAGCTTCTTACAACAGAGCCCAATTAATTGGAGTAAAATAAGACATAATTGAGGGAGAAATAGACTAGACTTTCTGTATAAAGTCCATATGTGCTAAACAGAGGAAACTACCAAGAGATTGCATTGGCCAATTGAATTCTAGATCCATAAGAGACCAGGTCTTACAGGCCTATTATGCAAATAATCTGAATATTAATGTAAAACAAATAATAATATTGGAGATACCATTCAGACTCAGGGAAAAAGTGACATTCCAGTAATGCATTTATCAGGGGATTTTTAATGCAACAGAATGCATTAAATAAAAAATGGCCTAACAGAAAACACAAAATGTATTTATTGGACTTGATAGCGAACAAAACAGGAATTTTAAATATATCCAAATAAGAAAGAAATTTTGCACACTATTAAGATTTTACAACACATATCAATGCTGACATTAAAAGAAATGGAATCCAACTTGAACTTTGTTAAACAAAAGACTTTTGAACGGACCAACAAACCAGGGAAAATGTTAGTGGCAAAATTAAGAAAATTAAAAGAAAACAGATTGATTACAAAAATACAATGGAATGGTAATAGTACATCAGATGAGAACGCTATTAGGAATGCATTCTTTAAATATTGCTCGAAACTGTTTGAAAGCAGTATGTCAGGAGAGAACGATATTGAAAAGTATCTGAACAAACAAACTGTGCCGCAACTGTCTCTAGTCCAAAAGGATATGATAGCCCAATTTTAACAATGGAATTAGTAGAAACTTTAAAGCAAGTAAAGTTGAATAAAACTCTGGGACCAGATGGCGTACCAGCATCTTATTATAAAGTGTTTGCAGATATATGAATGGGATCACTTCTGGCAATGATGAATGGGATTTTACAAAAAGCGAAATGACCAGCCGCATGGAGAGAGGCTAATATAACTTTGATTCCAAAAAGAAGAACAAGACTTAACAGAAGTTAGGAACTATAGACCAATTTCACTCCTGAATAATGACTACAAGTTGCTTGAAGTGATTTTGGCAAGAAGGTTAAAAGGTGTCTTACGAACTGTTATACATGAGGACCAGAGTGGCTTCTTGTCAAAAGGCAACTGAGAGATAATGTCAAAACAATTTTAGATGTGGTGGAATATTATGAGAAATACAGTGACAAACAAGCAGCCTTGATCTTTTTGGATGTGGAGAAAGCATTTGACAATGTCTCTTGGCCATTTACGTCAAGTGCATTAGGAAAAATGGGCTTTGAAAACAACTTTTTGAAAAGTATACAGGCAATCTATACTAAGCAGTAGCTAAAATAATGGTAAATGGTGAATTGTCTATAAATGTGAGATACAAAAGGGAACTTTTAGAAAGCAGATTTCAATAAGCTTAGGAGTCTACTGGGTGCGATCCCAATGTCAAAATTATCAAAAGAGAAGGTAGTGCATGATGGCTAGGAGTTTCTTAAAAGTGAGATCTTGAGGGCACAATTTCAAACGGTTCCAATGAGGAGGAAAAATGGGAGGTGACGAAGGAAACCAGGATGGCTGTCTAAAGAACTTTAAACTGAGCTAAGATTTTAAAAGGACGTGTACAAGAAATGGAAAAGGGGGGAATCACTAGAGAGGAATTAAAACAAATAATCAGGATGTGTAGGGAGAAAGTCAGAAAAGCTAAAGCTCACAATGAGCTCAGGCTTGCCAGAGAGGTTAAAAACAAAAAAAGGCTTTTTTGGCTATGTCCGTAGCAAAAAGAAAAAAAATAGGATAGAGTCCCTGCATGGAGAACAGTGGCGTATCTGCCTGGGGACAGGGGGCCATGCCCTGGGGGTGGGGGCATGGCCACGCCTAACGTTTGGTCTCATAGGAAAAAGGCACAGCTGCAACATTAAACTTTGGCCATTTCTGCATGGCACAATTATACCAGGTTTGAACGAGGGTCTTACATACTGCATCTAATTTATCCCTGCTTCTTCTTCTGCACGCCTCCTTGCTTCTTCCCAGGAGCAGAGTTAGGACCAGGAGGAAATGCTCCAGTTTGCTCCTCACGAACTGGGACTTCTGTATTTACTTCGGAAGCAGATCTGAGCATGCCCGGTGTCCCACGTTCTGATTGGCTGTTGCTTTGGAGTGGCAGCTTGAATGAATGTCAGGCGGGGAGATCAGGTGGCTGGGCAGGAAAAATAAACCGTTCCTGCTCCCGATTGGTTTCTGCACGGTCGCAGGCACAAGCAGGGTCACATCGGGATTTTTTTTTAAAGAACCTCCGAACGGGCAATTTTTGGAAATCCCAGGCTAAGGTAAATATTCCAGAGCAACCCCTGGGCAGGCCCACGTTAGCACCAAGAACTGTGCAGAATTCTCGGCTGCACGGGGATATTTTTCTTGCTCACCCCGGGATGTTTTAGCCATGCGGAAATGGCCATAAATAAACATTTTCCTCCTCCACCTCTACTAAACGACCAAGCGTCCATTCAGTTCTCTCTCTCTGGTTCTCCATTGATTGGGTCTTGCTGTATCCATCATGTTTACTTTTTTGGCTTCTCTCTGGCTCATGGTGCAACCTTTCTGTGGAGAGTCAACGGTTCACTCAGACCCTGGAGGCCCAGCTACAGTCCTGCATAGAATCTATACCTTTAAAAATATCCCCCCAAATTCTCAGAAATACATTGGTTTCCAGAGGCAGATATTCAGGTTGATGGATCGATGTGGAGTGAGATCTTGGAAACAGAATTTCTTTTTGCAAAACCAATACAGCAAGGAATGCTTCACAGACTGCGGCAGCGGCACGGTTACATAAAACAACCCATTCCCTCCAGAATAACTGGTGTGTATGAATAGCTCCTTTTTGGTAAAATCATGCCCTCCCCCTTCCAACAGCATGCTACTCATTAGCTTCCAGCAGAACGTGTAGGTGAGTTCCATTTTGAATGACTTATGGAGACCATTGTCCTAGAAAGTCCTCGTGTACCGAGAGCTCCTGTAGGTCTGAACAGAAATTATCTGTGCTTCGCACTGTCGCACAATGCAACTTCCAGTACCCCACACACAAACACCATGCGTTGTTATTGGCAGGCTACTTGGGCAATCTCACAATATAGAGTTGTCATGGTAATATTTTTGGTTGCGGGGAAATTTCGTCGTTCTTTCGGGCTAATGTGCCAGGGAACATTTTCTTCCAACTGTTCTTTTTAAACTAACGTCTTTGTTGAGATGCCAGCAACTTGGTTTACAGCCATTCAGCTCCGCAACCGGTGGGGTGACTTCTGAAAAGAAAAGCGCCTCGTGCCGACAAACCTGATGTCGGAGTTCATGTTTGCATCCGGAATCCAAGAGAACCTGCAGTGTTTCCTAAATATACCATGGACGCATGCCCAAATTCACCTTGTCTATACACTGAAAGCATTATTAGTTACATAACGCAATGTTTCTCCACAGGCAATCTGACCTTGAGAACTCAACACGTGCAGGATTCCAAGATGGGCTTCGTGATAAACGCAATCTACTCCATGGCGTATGGACTCCATAACATGCAGACACTGCTGTGCCCAGGCTACGCAGGTCTTTGTGATGCCATGAAACCAATCGACGGACGTAAACTCCTGGATGCTCTTATGAAGGCCAACTTCACTGGGGTTTCTGGGGACGTGATCTCATTTGATGAGAACGGAGATTCACCAGGACGGTACTGTCAATCTTTCTCAATCTAGAGAACGTTAGATTTTATGCTTGTCATGCAAAGTGTCGATTATAACCCTTCACATTGATATCTTCCTTACTCTGATGGACAGTATTTTAATTTTGTTGGCTGCTGTAGGTTTTCCGGGTTGCGTGGCTGTCATCTGGTAGTTTTTGCTCCTAACGTTTCACCCACATGTATGGCTCGCATCTTCAGAGGCAAGGCATGGTAACAGTAGTGGTTAAGAGCAGGTGTACTCTAATCTGGATGAACCGGGTTTGATTCCCAGCTCTGCTGCCTGAGCTGTGGAGGCTTATCTGGGGAATTCAGATTAGCCTGTACACTCCAGCACCTGCCAGCTGGGTGACCTTGGGCTAGTCACAGTTCTTCTGAGCTCTTTCAGCCCCACCTACCTCACAGGGTGTTTGTTGTGAGAGGGGAAGGGAAAGGAGTTTGTAAGCCCCTTTGAGACTCCTATAGGAGAGAAAGAGGGATATAAATCCTGCTCTTCTTCTTCTTCTTCTTCTTCTTCTTCTTCTTCTTCTTCTTCTTCTTCTTCTTCTTCTTCTTCTTCTTCTTCTTCTTCTTCTTCTTCGTCTTCTTCGTCTTCTTCGTCTTCTTCTTCTTCTTCGTCTTCGTCTTCTTCGTCTTCTTCTTCTTCTTCTTCTTCGTCGTCTTCGTCTTCTTCTTCTGCTTCTTCTGCTTCTGCTTCTTCTTCCATGACATGGGAGAAAAACACATCTCTCTCACAAAGCAAAACACACCTTACCATGACAAGCTTCTGAAAATTCCAGCCACAGATGAGGGCAAAAACTACCAGACCTTGGCCACATAGCCCGGAAAACCCACCGCAACCAATTAATTTCAGCAGTGAAATTTTGTTTAAAAATATTTTAACGCATTGAGGGTTAGATCCAGCCACTCTTCTAAGAAATCACAATGCCTTTCACCTCAGATATTTAGGCTGTACTCATTATCAGAGATGAAAGGGTCAGGAGCTCAGTGATAAAGCATCTATTTTGCATGCTGATGTTCTCAGATTCGATCCCTGGCATCCCCAGTTAAAAGTATCAGATACTAGGTGATGTGAAAGACCCCCGTCTGAGACCCTGGGGGAACATAATACTGACCTTGATAGTACAATCGTCTAACGCCAGATGGTCACCTTTGCGAACCGGGATGGGTGGGCGGGCGGCCGCGCAGACGAACGCGCACACAGCCGCAGGAGCACACTGCCTTCTGGGGCACTCCCTGTCACAGGGTGGGAAACGGGAGCGCCCCAGAAGTCAGTGCGGCAGCCTTCCAAAACCCGGGACACTTGAAAAAACCTGCGGGACGCGGGACAAGTTGTTTCAAGGCGGGACTGTCCCACCAAAAGCAGAACATCTGGTCAGCCTAACCATGTAACAGGCCAATCTAGGCAGGGGGGCAAATCCTTCTCTGGATCCAGCACATCCCTACACCACACCACCAGCACAAGGGACAAATATACCAGTGGAGGGGCAACTTACCTGGGTGGGTGGGTGCTGTGCAGCTTCATGGTCCCTGACCTAGAAGCTGCTGCTCGTCCCCAGGCCTGCCAGCCAAGGAGATGGGTCCGCCTGGATAGGGCATTCCGGGGGCAGGCTGGGAGTGGAGCCAACCTTAGTTGGCTTCCTCAGGGCCTCTGCCTGCTGGTATGCCAGTGCTGGGTGTTTGGGCTTTCATAAAGCCCAATGGAGGGCTCTTTGGCATCAGGGAAGCTGCCTCTCCATGCTGCCGAGAAGCTCTCCTGGAGTTGACCAGGCGGCGCTGAACTGCCGGAGCTTCTGGATGGGGCTGTAAGACAGTGTCATGTATTCTCATTAACAGGACAGTCCATGGCTCAGTGTCAGAACAACAGCTTTGCCTGCAGAAAGTTC
Source organism: Sphaerodactylus townsendi (assembly GCF_021028975.2). NCBI lineage: Eukaryota > Metazoa > Chordata > Lepidosauria > Squamata > Sphaerodactylidae > Sphaerodactylus > Sphaerodactylus townsendi. The sequence continues at coordinate 16,198,623 of NC_059428.1, read as the reverse complement.
TGTTTTCAATCCCTGACATCTTTAAAGGAGCAACTTGTAGGTGATGCGAAAGGCCCCAACCTGAAACCTTGTGGAACCACGGCCAATCAGAGCAGGCATTATTGACCTTGGTAGACCAATGATCTGACTCAGTTTGAGGCAGTTGCGTGCGTCTTCATTAAGAGGAGGGACAGTGGCTCAGTTGCAGAAAGTTATAAGTTCAATTTCCACTAGTTAAAAGGAGCTGGTAGCAGGTGATGTGACAGGCTGCAATCTAAGACCCCGCCGAACAGCTGCCATTCCCAGCAGGCAACATTGTCCTGGGTAGACCAATGGCCTGACTCAGTATAAAGCAGCTTCATACAGCCATGTGCAATCTAGGACTAAACTGAGCTCCAGCAGTGTGTCAGCACCCTCCTAACAGTGCTGCCTCAAGCCACTGCTTGGGTGATTTGAATACAGAGCCGGTCCCACTTGCAGCCTTCACCTACCACATGTCTGGTTTCCCCCCGCAACTGGACCATCCTCCGTTGTAAATTTTCTTTTTTAAAAACTTTATTGGGATTTAGTCAGAACAATACAGTATTATTTTCATTCACATCCCCTAATTACAAGATCAAGGTAGAAAAGAAAAAAAATGAAAAAAGAGAAAAAAACCAGAAAAAAAAGAAAAAGAAGAGAGAAAGAAAAAAAATTACAATTCCAACTTCCGTCATTCGCTTTCTTACAGCAGTGCAATATGACCATTTAACATCCTTATAACTAACATTCTTTGGCTTCTATCTGTACATACTTTATTATGGTCGAATAAAGTTGTCAACCAAGCTACATGTTTTGGACAGCATATTTTTGTTCTAGATACTGAATCCATTGGTCCCACTGGTTTGTTAAGTTGTAAGTTTTTTTTTTCCCAGTGCTTCATTCCCTTGTATTTGAGCAATCTTTATTATCTCTAACATTGTAAATTTCAATCGCATTCGCAAATGCCTTAACAGTCCAGGTGCTCGGGAGCAACAGCCGCAGAAGGCCATTGCTTTCACATCCTACATGTGAACTCCCAAAGGCACCTGGTGGGCCACTGCGAGTAGCAGAGAGCTGGACTAGATGGACTCTGGTCTGATCCAGCTGGCTTGTTCTTATGTTCTTATGTTCTTAAACTCAACCGACGGACTAATCTCTTTGCTTGAAAGGTACGAGATCATGAATTTCAAGAAGATGGGGAAGGATTATTTCGACTACATCAACGTTGGCAGCTGGGACAACGGGGAGCTGAAAATGGATGACGACGAAGTCTGGTCGAAGAAAAACAGCATCATCCGATCGGTCTGCAGCGACCCGTGCGAGAAAGATGAGATCAAGGTAAATAAACAGTTCATCGATGACTATGCCCGTCCCATCCTAACTATCCTGCCATGGCAGGGGTCAGGACTTTGGAACTGGATATAAAGGCTGTCAGTGTTGTTGGCTGATGTGAAAGGAGAGGGGTTAAAAGATTCTAATCTGGAGAACCGGGTTTGATTCCCCACTCCTCCACCTGAGTGGCAGAGTCTTAACTGGTGAACCAGATGTGTTTCTACACTCCTACATTCCTGCTGGGTGACATTAGGCTAGTCACAGTTCTCCCATGACTCTCTCAGCCCCACCTACCTCACAAGGTGTCTGTTGTGGGGAGAGGAAGGGAAAGGAGCTTTTACCCCACCTTGAGTCTCCTCACAGGAGAGAAAGGTGGCATATAAATCCAAACTACTACACCTCTCCTCCTCCTCCTCCTCCTCCTCCTCCCATTAATTTTGTTAAGCCCTTGATTGCCTTCAGCAGTGTCTCAGTCTTTGTGTAATAACTTTGGGTTGGAAACTGCATGCATCCATCAAGATGAATTTAAAGTTCAGGCCAATAGCTGCACTGTTCCACCACCCCCGCCCTTGATCATTTATATTTGGACAGCTATTGCTCCATTAACACTGAAAAGAGGCAGTTGCGTTGCAGTAGTTCTGTTGCCAATTTTGGGGGCAGATCGGGACATCCCAAGAGAAAGCCAAGATGAGCAGCCCTTAGGAACCATGAAGCTCAGACCTGGCCAGGGCTAATGACTACAGCCATGAGTTCACCTGCTCTGACCCATGTGGCCCGGGCTAGCCTGATCTTGTCAACCTTGGAAGCTAAGCAGTACTTGGATGGGAGACTGCCAAAGTCCAGCATTGCTATGCAGAGGCAAGCAATGGCAAACCACCTCTGAATGTTTATTGCTCTGAAACATCAACAGAGTGGCTGTAAGTCAGCTGTGACATCTCAACACTTTCGACCAACATAGGCTTCACTGTTGCTTCCTCTTGTTCGGGGATCACTTTGCATGGAACTACGTTATGGCAGTGCAAGAGGAAGGGGCAGACAAGCCTATTCTGATCATTGACACCACTAGGACACTTCTCATTTTGCTACGGACCAACAACAACAAGGCAAGGGGTGGAGGCCTTCATAAGAACATAAAAAGAACCCTGCTGGATCAGACCAGTGGTCCATCCAGTCTGGTGTTCTGTCTCACACAGTAGCCAACCTGTTTCTCTGGAGGTCCAACTGCAGGGAACAGAGGCCAAGACCTTCAATAAGAACCTAAGAAGAGCCCTGCTGGATCAAACCAGTGGAGCATCTAATCTAGCATCCCACCTCATATAGTGGCCAACCAGTTCCTCTAGACATCCAACATCAAAGCATAGAGGCCAAGACCTTCATAAGAACCTAAGAAGAGCCCTGCTGGATCAAACCAGTGGAGCATCTAATCTAGCATCCCACCTCATATAGTGGCCAACCAGTTCCTCTAAACATCCAACATCAAAGCATAGAGGCCAAGACCTTCAATAAGAACCTAAGAAGAGCCCTGCTGGATCAGACCAGTGGACCATCTAATCTAGCATCCCACCTCTTATAGTAACCAACCAGTTCCTCTAGACGTCCACCATCAAAGCACAGAGGCCAAGACCTTCATAAGAACCTAAGAAGAGTCCTGCTGGATCAGACCAGTGGACCATCTAATTCAGCATCCCTTCTCACACAGTGGTCAACCAGTTCCCCTGGAGGACCAACAGCAGGACATAAAGGCTAAGGACTTTCCCTGGCACTGGGATTCACAGGTTTAGTACCACCCTCCAAGGAGCTTTCCTCTAGCCCAGGGGTCTGCAACCTACGGCTCTCCAGATGTTCATGGACAACAATTCCCATCAGCCCTGCCACTTGGCCATGCTGGCAGGGGCTGATGGGAATTGTCGTCCATGAACATCTGGAGAGCCGTAGGTTGCAGACCCCTGCTCTAGCCTAACAAACCTTCCTCCAACTTAAATGACTCTTCAAGCTACACTCAGTGGATGTGGAAGTTCCTTTTTTTGACTGGTAGCCACAGGTGCACCACTCCTCCATGAACCTGTCCAATCCCCTTTTTAGTTATCCATACTTTTGTGAGTGAATCCCATCATTTAAAGTGTTCATTCATTCATGAAATACGTCCTTCTTTCTGTCTTCAGTGCCTCAGCTTCATTGGATGCCCCTGAGTTCTGATGTTCTGGGGGAGGGGAAGTTCACTCCATCCATTTTCCTTCTCCAGGATGGAGGCAGGCCTTTGCATTTATTTATATCCTGCTTTTCTCCCCATTTTGGACTCAAAGTGGCTGCTAGAACATCTTCTCCCCTTCCTCCATTCTCTCATAACAACAGCCATGTGAGGTGTGCCAGACTGAGAGTTTGTGCTGGACCCAGGGTCACCCGGTGAGCTTCTGTGACAGAAATGGAGATTCGAACCCAGACCACCCAGGGTCCTGATCATTCAGTTCGCTACACCACACTGGCTTGCTTGCATGCTTCTAAGAAGTTGAAGGGAAGTTCCATCCTGGCGGCAATTCTCCAAATAGATAAAGATTTTCGTGAATTATGATGGTCCCATTTCAGAAAAGAAGAAAACAATAGTTGGCGCTCTGATTAGAATAAGCGTGAAAGTCTTGGAAGCAACTGGGAGCGGGGAAAACTGCCATATTTTCCTTGGCTGGCAATAGAAGAGTTGGATTTCTATCCCCCTTTCTATAGGAGACTCAAAGGGGCTTACAAACTCCTTCCCTTCCCCCCTCAGAACCTATGAGGTAAGTGGGGCTGAGAGAGCTCAGAAGAGCTGTGACTAGCCCAAGGTCACCCAGCTGTCGTGTGTTGGTGTGTACAGGCTAAGCTGAATTCCCCAGATAAGCCTCCACAGCTCAGGTGGCAGAGCGGGACATCCCAAGAGAAAGATTGTAGACACTCTGCAGCAACTAAGATGCCACACTAGAAATGACGCCAGCTCATTGCCTCAGAGGAATTCTTGGACTGATCAGGCGGACGCTTGGAATGGCCCATCACAAAGTTCAGTCATTTGGTACAGTGAATAGATTTACCATCTCCATAAGATGTAGCCTGTCAAATGCAAATGGATAATTTTATTTTTTTTTAATTAAGAAATGGATCTTTTGAAAATGTTGTGATTAAGAAATAAAAACCAGCACCATTTCTTTCCTTCCTTCCTTCCTTAGGTTATCCGCAAAGGAGAAGTCAGCTGCTGCTGGACTTGTACGCGATGTAAAGAGAACGAATTTGTCTTTGATGAGTACACATGCAAAGCATGTGAGCTGGGTTCCTGGCCCAATGAGGAACTCACAGGTAGGCACATTCGGATCCAGTTTCTAAATGATATCATGTCAGTGGCCCTTGACACAGCACTTCATTTCTAAGCTGAGAGGCACCATGTCCAAACCTGGCCAGAAGTCACACTTGTATGTTGGGCCGTTTCCGCACAGCCAAATAACAGCGTCTTAGGGGCGGAAAAAACGCCGTCCCTAGGGTGCTGTTCGCACAGGAGGCTTCTGCATCGCAGCAGCGCCATCCTGGCCGCGCTGGAGCAGTGCGAAGGCGCCACTTTAAACCTCGCTAAACCAGCTAGGTTTTTGCAAAACGGCACCTTTGGGGCGCCGCTGTGCAAACAGCACCGGCTTGAGGGCGCCACTTTCGGCCCCTCCAGTGTGTGCAAGGCACTTACCTTGTCATCCTGTTCAGCTCCAGGCAACTGCAAAGACACACCCACGCTGCCCTCTGACCCACGGGGGTCAGAGGACAGTGTGGGCGTGTCTGTGCAGCTGCCCGGAGCTGAACAAGACAGCAAGGTAAGTCCCTTGCACACACCCTGGGCGGCGGCAGCGTCAGGGCTGCCCGAGCGGGGCTGTGCAAGCAGTCCCAACTCCCCACCAGCTTCATTTAAGCCAGTGGGATGCCGCTTCCACCGGCTGTGTGGAAACAGCCCGAGAATCTGGTCAAGGGAGTGTTGGCTCTCAGAAGCTCATACCCAAGAATCTTGTTGATGTTTGAGGTGCTACTGAACTTAACAAAGGAAAGGGAACAAAACTTAACCCTATAGCAATGGAACTAGTGCCCAAAGGTCAGGAAAATACAAATAAAGGGCTACTAGAGTGCTATAGATATATCTTTACACTTTTTTTTAAGTGGAAGGTAAACTCAGCCCTGCCTATCAAAGTATACTTAGTCAGCTAAATTATTACTCATGAGCTTTGCTTATTTGTTTATAACATCTGAAATTTTCCATGTCCTGGGACTTCAACTGGACTGCAGTTTTTCAGCAAGCCAGGAATCCTGATCGCTAATTAAAAATAACGTTCGGATTGGCTTGTCCTGTCTAAAAAATGAGTCCATCTTCTTTTCCTGCTCAGTGGTCAAGATTAATTTTTCTTTCCTTTTTTCTTCTTTTTTTTGGCACCACAGCAATGATTAATAGAGACAGAATTCATCTGGGGATATTGCCAGGAATTTGTGACTTTAAAAAAAATGGCTTCTGCATTCCCTCATTCATGTGTTAGCAGGATATTAATCACAATTCAGCTTCTGCAGACATTGTGGTATTTGGAGAAATACTAACATAGGAAAAAATGGATGTTTTGTGTGCACATACACAATTTCTTTTTACCCACATATACATCCTAAATCTGTATCTAAACTTGCAAGGGAAAGGGAGGCATATAAACTGAAATAATAATAAAAACAATAACAAAACCTTCTGAGATTTGCATGAATACCACCAGTATATTACAACTTTCTAGGCCTCTGGGTGAGGCTCGAATTGTAATGAAAGGCCAACAACCAGCTAAAGAACTGGCAGCTGTGATATTAAACAAAATTAAATAACAACAAATAATAATAACAAGTTCAAGTTCCTTAGGTGACACTTGAACTACCTACATATTGAGAAAATCTCCATCTGTCAATTACAACGGTCCACATTGCTTGCATTCGCACATATGCTATGCCTATACATTACAACGTTCTAGGTAAGTGGTGGAGAACCTATGGCACTCCAGACGTTCATGGACTACAATTGGTCAGGCTGGCAGGGGCTGATGAGCATTGTAGTCCATGAACATCTGGAGTGCCATAGGTTCGCCACCACTGTTCTAGGTTCTTGGGAAGAAGCCAATACATAGAAAGGCCAACAATGGTTGAAGATTTGGCAGCTGTGATTTCGTATGATGATGTAGATGTAAATAAGGACATTTGAGTGTCAATCAAGGATGTCCAGCTGTAAACCCAAGAGCTATCCCTCTGACTCTCTCCAGCATTTGGTTTGCCATTGCCAACTCCAGCTTGGAAAATTCCTAGAAATATGAAGGCGGAACCTGAGAAAGGCAGAATTTTGAAAGGAGAAGGAATTACTCCATAAAGTTTGCCCTCTGAAGCTGCCATTTATTCCAGAGGGATGTATCTCTGTAGCCTGGAGATCCACCATAATTCTGGAAGAACTTCAGGCCCAGGGCTCCCCCAAAACCACAATTTCAAAGAAATCAACTTCCTTCCTGTCAGTTTTCTTCATTGTCCAACTTTCACACTTATAGGAGAACACTATGGCATGAATTACAAAATACATAATGGGCACTGAATCAAGAAATAGATGATAAATCTGTGGGCTGAAGGTAACAAAGGAACCCTTTCAAAGATAAAGAGGATAATGCATAATGGATAATGTGTGGATAATGCATAATCAGACATCTGATCTACACTTTTATTTATTTACTTCATTCATACCTCACCTTTCTCCAGAGGCATAGCAAGGGGGGAAAGCACCCGGTGCACTGGTGCATCCTTCGCCCTGCCATGCCCCCGTCCACTCTAGAACGCCCCCCAGAACACTTCCTCCACACCCCCGGAACGCCCTCATCACACCCCCCCAGGGACGTGTACGTGGTGCATTGCGCACCCCCTGTCCCCTTGGAGCTACGCCTCTGCCTTTCTCCCTAATGTGCTTTACACTGTCCCCCTCTCCTCCATTTTATGTGATCAGCAACTCCATGAGATAGATTGGGCTGAGAGTGATCCAATACTGGCCCGAGGTCAACCAGCGAGCTTCCATGCAGAGTCAAACCTGATTCTTGTAGGTTTTATTTATTTATTTATTTATTTATTTATTTATTTATTTATTTATTTATTTATTTATTTATTCGGTTTATAGACCGCCCTCCCCCTAAGGACTCAGGGCGCTGAACAACATAAGTAGAGCACAATATAACAAATCAAGTTAAAATTCAATAAGTTAAATAATACAGGCTCTAAAAGATAAAATATAAACCTTCCCCATTAAAATGCAGCATTAAAATTAGTATTAGTACATGATGGCATCCACTATTTGACAAATTAATCATTACACCTGATTGATTCTGCCGAAAGCAGTCTAAAATGTAATGCCCTCCCTTGAGGGATGGAGTTTCTGAATGCTGGAGAAAGGTCACCGAAGATTCTTAATGGACAAGTTGTTATTTTTTTATTTTTTTATTTATTTATTTATTAAACTTTTATGCCGCCCCATCCTCTAGGGGCTCTGGCCGGTGTACAGCACAAAACATGGTAAAACAAGTCACTAAAATCTTTAAAACAGCGGTAGCAAACATTAATAGTAATCCATAAAATAGCTTAAAACTCATAAAACAGCAAAAAACCATAATACATAATAAAAGGCGTCCGACCCCAATTTAAAACCTACCCCCATGGGGGGGGATGGTAGGACCCCTCAATATGAGGGGACCCTGATGTAACTGCCCTAGGGGCAGGGCAGTAAGGGCACCATGTCCCAGCAGCTGGACACTCCAAGGCCGGTGGGAACAACACAGTCTTCCAGGCCCTGCCAGAACTCACCCCAGGTCCATTGGGGCCCGGACAGCTGGAGGAAGGGTGTTCCCACCAGGCGGGGAGACCAGTGCAGATAAAGGTCCCTGGCCAGCCAGCGTGGAGGCCAGCTTACCGCATCATAGAGGGGCAGGGGGCCACCAGTAGAGATTGGCCTCTGCAGGGGCGCCCAGAGGGCCCGAGTTTGGACATATGGGGTGATGCTTGGTCCCGAGAAGATGCGAGGGGTCCCAGGCAGCATAAGAAGCCTTAGCAAAGGTCAAAACCCACACCTTGAAGATGATTCGGAATTCAGCGGGGAGCCAATGCAGCTGTCGCCAGCACAGGCTGGATGTGTTCTCTGAAGGCGCCTCCTGTGAGCAGAAGCGTGCTGCCGCATGTTGGACCAGTTTTAACTTCGAATCAAGCGCCAAGAAGGCAGTGACGTACAGCGAGTTACAATAGTCCAGCCTGGAGGTGACCGTTGCATGGATCACCCAGTGGCCAGATCCGCCCTGGGAGAGGAAGGGAGCCAACCGCCCGGGCCTGGCCCGAAGATGGAAAAATGCAGTCCGAGGTTGTATGGGCCACCTGGGTCTCCATTGAGAGAGACGAATCCAGGGTGGACCCCAGACTCGCGAGGAGCAGAGGGGGTCGGCGCCAATGAGACCCCCCCTCCCACACCGGCGACTGGAAATCCCTAACCTCACCCCTGCGGTCTAGCCAGAGGATCTCCATGCTTCGATGGATTCAGTTGCAACCTGCTCTGCTTGCAACCAACCAGCTACCGCCTCAAACAATGCTGGAGAGGCAGCAGGAAGGCGGCAACAGCTCCCCACTCCATCAACAGAATATGAGCTGAGTGTCATCAGCATATTGATGACAGATCAGCCCCAAAGCTCCGCACCAACTGAGCAAGTGGTGGCATATAGATGTTAAATAATGGCCCGGGGATAGCAGAAGCTCCCTGCGGTACTCCGCACTAAGAAGCGGGCACCTCCACGGGAGAGCTTCATCCCGCACCACACTTGCTGACTCGGTCCGGAGAAGCGAGGCAATCCACTGAAGGACAGTGCCCGTACCCCGGAGGCGGCCAGAAGCGGTGGAGTCAAAGGTCGTGATCGACCATATCAAACGCTGCGGTAAGATCTAACAAAACCAGCAGCGCCGATCCGCCCCGGTCGAGTTGCATACGGAGCGTGTCTGTGATGGCGACAAGAGCGGTCTCCGTCCCATGCCCAGCACGGAAGCCGGACTGGAAGGGGTCGAAAGTTATATAGGTGGGTCACAAAAAGCTACCTGCTGTTTGGGGCTTTGAGGGTCCACAGCAGAATTTTCAAATGATCTCAGAAACAGGGAACCCCTGGCGTTGTTTCAAAATGGGGGAGATAATGTGGCCAGTGGCTTGCCCTATTTAATGTGGTCGCCATATTCCAGACTAACTAAAGCTTCTGAACTGTCTTCAGTGGGGGACTCATAAAGAGCACACTATGGAAGTCTAACCCCAAACATCACTTTCTTTGCAACAGGGCTGCGCAAGGCTGGGGAGTTGCTGTAATTAATTCCTCCAGCATTTGATCCATCTTCAGGCCATATTGGCATTTCTCGTTCTTAATGGCCTCTAAATGCACCGGCAATTTGATTTTTGAAACGAGAACAAGGAGGCCGGTTATTTTGCAGTTCGTGAAACGCCTTTGATGCTGCGTTTAATGACTGCACATTAGAAAAGTGCATTTCATTATAACTGTAAGAAAAGCTTCAAAATTGATCTGATCAGAGTGAACTAAGGATGCCCCTGGAAGGGAATTTCTTCTCCTCTTGATGGTTCAGCTCTTTAGCAGTGCTAATTCTGTAAACTTAGGCGGATTATGAGAAGGTAGGCAGGAAAGGATGAGTCACTGCTTGGCTCTCGTGGCCCTTTCTTATTTATTTATTTATTTATTTATTTATTTACTTACTTACTTACTTACTTACTTACTTACTTACTTACTTACTTACTTACTTACTTACTTACTTACTTACTTACTTATTTTTTTTTCAACTTATATACCGCCCAACCCCCGAAGGGCTCTGGACGGTGAACAACATAACATTCAAATGCAGATAAACATAAAATCAAATATAAGTTAATCTCTAAATAATATAAATTAAAATGCAGCAATTAATACATAACATAACAATGCCCGCAATATCCCTCTTAAAACCCTCGAGAGGAGAAGTACAGGTGGAGTCCCCAACAGATGTAGTAATAATGGACCCTAATTCCATAAAAATGGAAGCGGGGGGTACTTTCAGCGGCTGGACACTCCAAAAGCCCGGCGGAACAACTCCGTCTTGCAGGCCCTGCGGAAATCACCAAGTTCCCTCAGGGCCCGAACAGCTGGAGGAAGAGTGTTCCACCAGGCAGGGGCCAGGGCTGTAAAGGTCCTGGCCCGAGTGGAGGCCAGCCGCATCATGGAGGGGCCGGGGACTGTCAGTAAATTGGCCTGTCAGATAATTGTGCCCAAGGTAATGCCAATCTCCACTTTGGGGTCAGAAAGCAATTTTCCTCCAGGCCAAATTGGCCAAGGATCCTGGGGGTTTTCTGTCTCCCTCGGGGCATAGAGCAGGTGTCACTCGGGAGGACTGGGCGGTAGCTGTGAAATTCATGTGTTGTGTGGGGGTTGGACCAGATGACCCTTGGCCTTTCAGCTCTTTGTTTCTATTATAACTGCAAGCTAGCAAGAGGGTCCCTGAAAGAGAAGCCAGGGTGGTGGCAACCCAAGAACGCTGATAGGGCATCTCAGTTCTAATCAAGGTGCCCATCAGATTCCACACAAAGTGAAAACCAAGATGCAGAGGCAGAGATGAGTGGAGAACTGGCCCAGGGGTTGTTCTTTGGCAAATGTCCTTTTCTGTACAATACTGCTCCCTGCTTTGGCGATAAGAGGGCCAGGATGTGTGAAAGAGGCCAAAATATTTTCCCTTTCTGAATCAGGACAGGAAGTACTGCTCTGTTTTAGTGTTGCGGCACAGCCAGCAATTCCCTGGCAGGGATAGTTCCTGGCTAGCCTGATCTCATCAGATCTCAGAAGCTAAGCAGGGTCAACCCTGGTTAGAATTTGGATGGGCAAATAATGGAAAGGCAAACAGAACAAAGCAATTTTTCCATAAAAGGATGCTCAGCATTTGCAAATAGACATTCCGCTTTTAGTTGAGGGGATGACGGGTCTAGTTGCTGTTCTTGCTACATAAGGGTCTAGTAGCTGTTCTTGCTACCTAACTTATGACCTCCTGCAATCACAACTCCAGACAGTAGCATTCAGCTCCCCTGGAGAAAATGGCAGCTTTGGAGAGTTGACTCTATGGAATTATATCCTGTTGAAGTTCTCAACCTGGGGGTCAGGACCCCTTTGGAGGTCGAACGACCCTTTCACAGGGGTCGCCTAAGCCTCTCTGCATCAGTGTTCTCCATCTGTAAAATGGATAAATGTTAGGGTTGGGGGTCACCACAACATGAGGAACCGTATTAAAGGGTCGTGGCATTAGGAAGGTTGAGAACCACTGTTCTGCGCCCACCTCAAACCCCCCTTCCCCAGATGTCACCCATGAAAATTCAGAGCAGGCAACCCTCTGCCTGCATAATCTCTTTGAGCCCTTTGCCTCCTTCAGCTTGATTCTTCTTTGTTATCCCTCTCAGAAGATCCTTTGGTACCATTTTCTTGGAGAACTGTACTTCTGGTTGGCTTTTTTTTTGCCATTAAGTCACAGCTGATTTATGGTGACTCCATAGGGCAGAGGTGGCCAATCCAGATGTTCATGGATTACAATTCCCATCAGCCTAAGAACATAAGAACTAGCCTGCTGGATCAGACCAGAGTCCATCTAGTCCAGCTCTCTGCTACTCGCAGTGGCCCACCAGGTGCCTTTGGGAGCTCACATGCAGGAGGTGAAAGCAATGGCCTTCTGCTACTGCTGCTGCTCCTGAGCACCTGGTCTGTTAAGGCATTTGCAATCTCAGATCAAAGAGGATCAAGATTGGGAGCCATAGATCGACTTCTCCTCCATAAATCTGTCCAAGCCCTTTTTACAGCTATCCAGGTTAGTGGCCATCACCACCTCCTGTGGCAGCATATTCCAAACACCAATCACACGTTGCGTGAAGTGTTTCCTTTAATTAGTCCTAATTCTTCCCCCCAGCATTTTCAATGAATGCCCCCTGGTTCTAGTATTGTGAGAAAGAGAGAAACATTTCTCTCTGTCGACATTTTCTACCCCATGCATAATTTTATAGACTTCGATCATATTTCCCCTCAGACGTCTCTCTCCTCCCAAACTAGAACAGATAGAGTCCCAAACACTGCAGCCTCTCCTCATAAGGAAGGTGCTCCAGTCCCTCAATCATCCTCGTTGCCCTCATGGACTACAGTTCCCATCAGTGCCACCGACATGGCCAATTGGCCACCCCTGCCATAGGGTTTTCATGACAAGACATGTCTAAATGTGATTTGCTTTTGCCTGCCTCCATGACATAGCCCTGGTATTCCTTGGAGGTTGCCCATCCAGAGTCCAACCAGGGCTGACCCTGCTTCGCTTTTGAGATCTGATGAGATCCGTCTAGCCCGGGGCTATCTAGGTCTAGGGCTTTGTTGGCCAAACTGCAAAGCTGAAAGAGAACGGTACTTCCTGTCCTGACTCTGAAAGCACACCACCCTCAAAATCCCTAGGTATTTCCAAACCCTGTGGGTCATAGCCAGTGACAGACCTATCTTTCATGAGTTTGACTTTTTGAGCCAATTAAGCTAGTGCCCTACAGCAGCAAATCCCACTGGCCCTTTGCTTTTTCGAGTGATCCAGATCAGGGCTTGGTAGGAAAGAGACGTTTAACTGTTTCATCCCTCGGCAGGCTCACCAGTCAAAACTGACCCATCCCACAAACACACATGCTATTACCAGACCTGGGGGGAGAAAAAGTGAGTGCCTTTTTTCCATCCAAGATTAGCAACAAGTTTGGTTGGTGAAACCCTGCAGGACAAATAGGAAAGCCTCATTCACACCTAAGGTTGCCAACACTAGGTTGTGAAACTCCTGAAAATTTGAGGGTGGAGGGTGGAGCCTGGAGCGGGAGGGGTTTGGGGAGTGGAGGAACCTCAGTGAAACAATGTCATAGACTCCACCCTCCAGAGCTGCCATTTTCTTGAAAGGAACTGCTTCCTGTCATGTGGAGATCAGTTGTCATTCTGAGAGACCTCCAGGGCCCACCTGGAAATTGGCAATTGTAATTCCACCCTCCACAGCCCCAGTCTGAATTGAAGGCATGCATAGGCGTTCTTTTTAATGAATCAAACAAAACAAGCACAGGCGATATCTAATGACTGATTTCCCAGTCTCTGCTCTAATTGGGCCTCTTCTCGGAATTGGAAGGTGCTTTTAGCGTCCAACATCCTTATTTTCACTCGAGACAATCCAGATTGCCCTAAAATACATGCCGAGAAAATTGGCCGTACGGTCCTTGCAATCCGCAATTAGAATCCACATTTCATATATGAAGTGTGTCAGCTTCAGCCGTCTCCCCATCTCTGAGCTGTCAGCCAAGTTATTTTTACAGACTATTCTATGCCGCATGACTGCCTTTTCTTCTGCTCAACTTCGGGGGGGGGGGGGGGGCAGCGCTGTAAAATTACATTTGCATGAACAAAATGTAAAAACCCACTAAGTTTCCAACCCGTTGGTATAAATAGCATCGAGCTGAAGCAAATGTTTGTTAAGAAACCAGAGGTTGGGTAATTTTAATATAATGGTAAAATTTCCTTGGGGGGAATATTCTATGTATTGCCGCCTTGAATGCTTGGTTGGGACTCAGATCTAAATTCTGGGCATGTTCTAAGCTTGGGAGGGGGAATCTGAAAAATATACATAGCTGGATAACAGGATCTGGTTCTCGTGGAGAAAATGGCTGCTTTGAAAGGTGGACTCTGTGGCATTATCGTCCACAGAGGTCTCTCCTGTCCCCAACCCCTGATCTCCCCAGGAAGATGGGGAGTAATAGTTGGTGACTCCATTTTCTCCAGGAGAACTGATCATAAGAACATAAGAACACAAGAACTAGCCTGCTGGATCAGACCAGAGTCCATCTAGTCCAGCTCTCTGCTACTCGCAGTGGCCCACCAGGTGCCTTTGGGAGCTCACGTGCAGGATGTGAAAGCAATGGCCTCCTGCTGCTGCTGCTCCTGAGCACCTGGTCTGCTAAGGCATTTGCAATCTGAGATCAAGGAGGATCAAGATTGGTAGCCGTAGATGGACTTCTCCATAAATCTCTCCAAGCCCTTTTTAAAGCTATCCAGGTTAGTGGCCATCACCCCCTCCTGTGGCAGCATATTCCAAACACCAATCACACGTTGTGAAGAAGTGTTTCCTTTAATTAGTCCTAATTCTTCCCCCCAGCATTTACAATGAATGCCCCCTGGTTCTAGTATCCTATTATCCCCTGGTTCTAGTATCCTGTTATCCAGTTGTGTATATTTTTCAGATTCTCCTTCGCAAGCTTAGAATATGTCCAGAATTTAGATCCCACCTGAGTCCCAACAAGCATTCAAGGTGGCAATACTGCCAATCTCTAGGTGAGATCTGGAGTCCCCCCAAAATCTCTGTTGTCTGGAGGTCAATTGTCAAAGCAGCAGAGCTCTTGGTTTCACCTAGAACAGGGGTAGGGAACCTGCGGCTCTCCAGATGTTCAGGAACTACAATTCCCATCAGCCTCTGTCAGCATGGCCAATTGGCCATGCTGGTAGGGGCTGATGGGAATTGTAGTTCCTGAACATCTGGAGAGCCGCAGGTTCCCTACCCCTGACCTAGAAGTAGGCAACTCTGCCCTTATGCCACACTCTGAAATATTCCTGTGGCCCCCCCTGGATTGCCATAACAATGCCAACCAAAGCAATTCACATAGACGCCAAACTGAACTTTCTCCAGGGAAACTGATCACTGTAGTCTGGTGATGAGCTATAATTCCGGAGGGTCCCCAGGCCGCCGCTGGAGGTTGGCATCTCTACCATGAAACAGGAATAACCAATGAGAACTAATCCCCACTGGGTTCCCTGTGGCCTACTTCATTTCCCCCCAGTGTTTGCATATCCCTTCCGACAGTCTTTGTAAGCCAGCCGTCTCCGTTTTCCCCCTCCCCGGGTCAAACGATTTGGCCATTAGCAAGCATTAAGCTTATTGCAAAAGAAAAAGTCATAGAGCGTCACCTCTGCTCTGACACTCCATTTGATTGCATTTCTGGATCATTTATCGCTGCATACCAGCAATTGTTTTCCTTTCATAAAGCTGACACAGGGTTTCCTAATCAACCTTGCCACAAGAGTGTGTGATTACGCCATCGATTAATTATTCACCCTTCTTCCTACTTTGCAGCCTTGTGGAACTGAATCCATTGAGCCAATGACTCAAGTGTGTTCATAAAAATGCACCCCACTTCATGAAGCTTAAAGGCCATTAGGCAATGCTCCCCTTTGAGGGGGAGTCACCAACTCCAGGTTGGGAAGTTCCTGGGGAGAGCAGGGGTTGGGGGCAAGAGAGACCTCTGTGAGCGATAACGCCAAAGAGTCCACCTTTCAAAGCAGCCGTTTTCTCCAGGAGAAGTGATCTCTCTTGTCTGAAGATCGGTTGTCATTGTTCCAAATTGTTCTCCCAAACCCATCTGAACTAAAGACAATCATTCACATTTCTTGGGCAGCGAATTTCAGAACATGGTTCGAGAAAGGCTGAATTGCAATACTGTGAAAACATATGTGCTTGTGTAACCTCTATCTGTGGGTTCTGTGGGGCAGAACTTGGAATGAGTTTGCAACAACAAATTAAAAAAAACCAAAATGGGTTACTTTCTTAACATACAACATATAACATCAACATTTAACATCACACTTCAAGGTCCTGTTCAGGTTGCATTTTCAAGTCCTTATATTTACAGTCTTCTGATACTGCCAAGCCCAATTCTTCTTTGCAAGTGGGTTGGCTCCTGAAGACTCCAAGGGCTTGGTGAACAGGATTCAACATGATGAAGGTTTCCAGAAGAACTCTCACCCATTACAAACATAAAAAACCCAAGGTCCAAGTCTGGTAGCCTTGTCTCCTCCAAACTACACGAGCTCTGCAGCCTTCTGCTGCTCTGAGTCTCCACCCCTTTCTGGGTCAACCCATTCTGAGCATGGGGATTACACTTGAAAGAGTACGGAATGATGCAGGGCATGTGGGGTGCTGTCGGGAACCGTATGGCTTGAACCCACGGCACCAGGCACTGTCTCCTGATTTGCTTCTACTCATAAGCCAATTTATTTCTGTTTCTCTGCTTCTCCCAGGTTGTAATTTGATTCCAGTCCAGTATCTCCGCTGGGGCGATCCAGAACCCATCGCAGCGGTTGTTTTTGCCTGCTTAGGTCTCCTGGCTACCATGTTTGTGACCGCCATCTTTATCATGTACCGGGATACACCGGTGGTCAAGTCCTCCAGCCGGGAACTCTGCTACATCATCTTGGCTGGCATCTTTTTGGGTTACCTGTGTACTTTCTGTCTCATCGCCAAGCCCCAGCAGATCTACTGTTACCTTCAAAGGATTGGAATCGGTCTCTCCCCGGCGATGAGTTACTCCGCCCTAGTGACCAAAACCAACCGCATCGCAAGAATCCTTGCTGGCAGCAAGAAGAAAATCTGCACCAAGAAACCGCGCTTTATGAGCGCCTGTGCCCAGCTGGTCATTGCGTTTATCTTAATCTGTGTGCAACTGGGCATCATCGTGGCCCTCTTCATAATGGAGCCTCCAGATACGAAGCACGACTACCCAAGCATCCGAGAAGTATACCTGATCTGCAACACCACCAACTTGGGGGTCGTGACTCCCCTCGGATACAATGGCTTACTCATCTTGAGTTGTACGTTCTACGCGTTCAAGACCAGGAACGTCCCCGCGAACTTCAACGAGGCCAAGTACATTGCCTTCACAATGTATACCACTTGCATCATCTGGTTGGCCTTTGTGCCCATTTATTTTGGGAGCAACTATAAAATCATCACGATGTGTTTTTCGGTCAGCTTGAGCGCCACCGTAGCTCTGGGCTGCATGTTCGTGCCAAAGGTGTACATCATCCTGGCCAAGCCGGAGAGGAATGTACGCAGTGCATTTACCACCTCCACCGTGGTCCGCATGCACGTCGGGGACGGGAAGTCGTCTTCTGCTACAAGCCGTTCCAGTAGTTTGATCAACTTATGGAAAAGAAGAGGCTCTTCTGGCGAGACTCTAAGGTAACGGTTGCTAATGCGGATGGGGTGTTTTTTTTGAGTTGTGGATTTACTAGTGGTTATAGTGGAAGAAATATGACAACAAAGTTTGTTTCTTTTAGTTAGCCACGTGTCTCACCATTATTTTTTTAAAGAAAAGTCCAGCAGGCTTCAGCTTCCTCAGTACCCGATTTTATGGGAACCACTTAATCTGTTTTTCTCTTACGCAGTATTTTCATGTTTACTTTACCCACCGAGAGCAAGTCTTATCTCTTTCTTTCTTTTTCATCATTCTCCTTGTTTCATCTTCTGCCTTCCTCTCTCTCTCTCTCTCTCTCTCTGCCTGTTGGTCTTTCCCCTTCTCTCTACAGCACTGATGCAACTCAGTCAGATCACATGCCACTCAAATGTTCCCTACTGGACAACTATGTATTGCACTGAGGTTGACATTCTCTGGCATCGTCTAGAGGTCTTCAAATCATTGGTTGAAGACCAATGGTCAAATCGGAAGGCATGTAGCCTCCAGCACACATTGCGAACAGCTATGTGGATAGTAGCCATGATGACTAAAAGGAACTTACACACACAGAGGCAGTGAACACTGAATATTAGCGCCAGGAGATAGCATTGGGGAAAGGATTCCATTTCTTTGCCTTGTTGTTATCCATCCAAAGGAACTGGTTAGCCACTGTGTGAGAAAGGATGCTGGATAGATGGACCTCAGGTTGGTTCAGTAGGGCTATTCTTATGTTCTTATGAAGGTCTTGGCCTCTATGGCCTGATGTTAGATCTTTAAAGGAACTATTTGGCCACTGTTTGAGACAAGAAGCTGCACTAGATGGACCACAAGTCTGATTCAGCAGGGTGTTCTTATGTTCTTATGAAGGTCTTGGCCTCTATGCCTTGATGTTGGACCTCCAGAGGAACTTGATTGGCCACTGTTTGAGACAGGATGCTGCACTAGGTTGACCACAGGTCTAATCAAACTTCCAATTTACTTCCAATTTGTCTGGCCAAGCCCAACCCTTGTTTCTCACAACCTTTGTTCACCAGAACAGCAAGATCTTCACAGGTACACATTGGACTTTTTTGGACCCACAGCCCAAAAAATTACCTTCCCTGGTTTAGTTCGAATAGCAGTGAAGAAACCTGGTGAATACAGTTTTAACCTCCTGTAGTGTACATGACTTAGATTGTTGGGAGAACAGCAGGTTTATAAAAACACTAAATATTGTAACCTCTTGAGACAGGTTGTTTGGTTCTGTACAAATCAGCAGAAGGTTGCAGAATGAAAACAGCCCTAGAAGAAGCCCAGCTGAGTGGTCCCTGTGGTGCTACAAGCTGAGGGTTTAGGTCGGTCACGGAACTTAGTGGTCCCAGTCATGAGCGTTGGCTCACCCTTTGTCTCCCCCCACAAAATGATAGTGTAAGAGGAGACAAGCAGTGGGCTGGCATCAGATATGAATGAAGGGGCCGAGCCAGGTAGCCTGAGGTACCGGCAGAGTTGCTAGGGCAGTCCCACAGGCCAATGGCCCAATAAGTGAAATGGCCAATCCATCCAAGGAACACATTCATCCAAAGTGGTAAGGGAGCCATTAGTATATGGGTTAGTCAGTGGTGGGATCCAAAAATTTTAGTTACAGGTTCCCATGGTGGTGGGATTCAAACTGTGGCATAGCGCCAATGGGGCTGAGCAGGGCACAACGGGGGCGTGGCCGGGCATTCTGGGGTGGGGCATTCCTGGGCGGGGCTGTGGCAAGGACGCAGCCACTACGCCGGTCCTTGGGCGGGAAACGAATGCACGTAGGCGCAGGCTGCCACGCACGCCGGTGCACCTCCTGCTAGACTGCTTCAAGTTCTGCACGCTACTGCTGAGAGGAGGGGCATAACTAAGGCAAAAATCACGTGGCAAAATCACCAATTAGTAACCCTCTCTCGGCACAAACAAATAATTAGTAACCTACTCTCGGGAACCTGTGAGAACCTGCTGGATCCCACCTCTGGGCTTAGTGTCCTGAAGCTGCAGCATATATCCAAGTACCACTATTTAGACCTAGCCTGGTGTAGCGGTTAGGAGCAGGTGGACTCCTGGAGAACCAGGTTGGATTCCCCACTCTCCACATGAGCGGTGCACACTTGTCTGTGAACTGGATTTGTTTCCCCAACCCTACATTCCTGCTGGGTGACCTTGGGCTACCCACAGTTCTCTCAGAACTCTCTCAGCCACACCTACCTCACAAGGAGTCTGTTGTGAGGAGATGAAGGGGAAAGCAGTTTGTATGCCATTTTTAAGTCACTTAGGCTCATTCCGCACATGCAGAATAATCCACTTTCAAACTGCTTTCAGTGCTCTTTGAAGCTGTGCGGAATGGCCAAATCTGCTTGCAAACAGTTGTGAAAGTGGTTTGAAAACGCATTATTTTGCGTGTGCGGAAGGGGCCTTTGAGACTCCTTATGATTGAGAAAACTGGGGCAAAAATCCAATCGCCTCCTCTTTTTCTGTTCCATGGAGAGACCAATGATGAGGTAGTTTCTACAAACTCATTGTGATTGGGTGGTTATCATGTGATCAGCTTCACCTGCATGGTTCCAGTATGCACATATTTACCTAGCCATATATCATTCTGACCCATGGTAAACAGAACCTTATCACAGACCTGCTGCAGATAGGTGGAAATGTAGAATTCTATCCTGGGGAGGGAAGCAACATGGTGTAACCTGATCCTATCAGATTGTGGAAGCTAAGTAGGGTCAGTACTTGGATGAGAGACCACCAAGAAAGGATCTGCAGAGGGCGGCAATGGAAAATCACCTCTGTTCCTCACTTGTCTTGAAGACTTTTTGATTCCATTGTGGTATAGTAGTTAAGAGTACTGAACTAGGATCCCTGGCTTAAAACCCCATCACTGTATGATGATTGTAACTTGATGGCACATACATACATAGATAGTCACCCAAATGTGCTATGCTCTGCAAAGGTCCTCCAGGCTGTACAATACAACACAAACATAATTTTCAGCTTGAAATGGTCCTACATTGGCACATGTGGCATCAAAGAAAACAAGAGTTGCGAAACAAGATGTACAGATTGCTTCCTCTTTTTTAGAAGTTGTTCATCCAAGATTCCTTTCACTCCGCTCATCGTGAGGCTCCCTGTTTATCTCTTTCCCCTGAAAAGACAACATAATTGGTACACAACTAGAAATTAATCATTCACCATTCAGAAGATAGGATCATTAGTTGCTATTTTTGGAGTTCCTTAAGTGTTTTCCAAGTGAGTCATCCGGGATAAATTCTGGTCTTCTCACAGCGTTGCTTCCTTCTCTTTGCCCTTCTTTCCTTGCCCGTTGATACTTGTTTAGAAATCCAGCAGAGTGCTATTGCTCCCTAACCATGACGTCACCTTTTTCCTGATCCCACGCTTTCATCTTTTCGTCTTGCTCTCAATAGACGAAGCCACTTCTTCACTGAGCAGCTTATCCCCACTGGTCATTAAAAATGAAACAATCCGTGATTATAATACTGTTGGGCACATTGACGTCTACACAACCATTTAGAGTAAGATAAGCTTTAAAAGAACAGGTCCCTACCTCGAGCAAATTACAGTCCAAATTACAGTCCAACAGAGGGATGAGACAGGCAAGATTAACAAAGGATTCATGAATGGGAGTGGATGCAGTAACACATACCTAGATATAATCCGTCTGTGCATTATGTCTACTACAGACATGCGTTGGATTCACATAGGGGCTCAGTACAGACCCTTGGCTAAATGTGCCAGGTTCAGATCTAGTAGAACTTTAGAAACCAACAAGAATTTTGGGGTATAAGCTTTCAAGAGTCAAAGCTTCAATGTACTGTCAAAGGCTTTCACGGCCGGACTCAACTGGTTGTTGTGGGCTTTCCGGGATCTGTGTCCGTGGTCTGGTAGATTGTGTTCCTAATGTTTCGCCTGCATCTGTGGCTGGCATCTATAGAGGTGTATCACTGAGAGAAGTGTGTTACACATTGTGTCAATGTGTAACAGACTTCTCTCTATGATACACCTCTGAAGATTGCAGCCACAGATGCAGGAGAAACATTAGGGACGAGATCTACCAGACCACGGACACAGTGCCCGGAAAGTCCACAACAACCAGTTAAAACTTCCTTCTTCAAAGAGTCTTGAAAGCTTTTACATCCAAATTTATGTTGGGCAATAAGATGCAATATGACCCAGATCTCACTGTTCCATTACAGACCAAACTTCTAAGCTAAATGTATGGACACTGTGGGCAGGACCAACAGGTGCCACCTCAAAAGGGGAGGAGCTGTGGCTCAGTGGTAGAGGCTGATTCCGCACGGGCCAAAAACAGTGGTGTGAAAACGGTGTGAAAACAGTATAAACCCTTTTACACCGTTTTAAACCCTTTTACACTATTTTCACACTGTTTTCACACCTCTGTTTTTGGCCCATGCGGAATGAGCCAGAGTGTCTGATTGGCATAATCTCCAGTCCCCAGAAAAAGACTCTATGGCATTAAACCCCACTAAACACATGCAGTGAAAGAAGCAACGGCTGTCAGTTTGTGAGTCCTATTAATGACAGGACATTTTTTTAAAATAATATTTATTGAGATTTTAATAACAAATAGGGGATCACTTTCCCTCTTGGTAATCAACCAGTTATACAGGGAAAAAAATATTCATATAATTTTAAAATAGCTCCCCACTTGGAGCTTCGTACATTATAATTAACTTCACTTTCCATTTGACTTCACTTTCCATAATTAACTTCACTTTCCATTTTGAAGGTCATTAAAAGTCGTAAGGTTGCCATAAATTGGAACATAACACACACACACACACACACAAGTTCATTCCTTTCCCCAAACCCCACCTTCCCCAAACTCTACCAAATCTCCAGTAATTTCCTGACCCAGAGTTGGCAACTCTGAACGCACCATTTCTCTCCTCGCTGTTCCTCTCCCAAAACATTTGCCAGGTGCACATCTGGGTTCTCTCCTGGTCCTGGATTTGCTAGAGTGAACAGGACTCTTGCGTTATTCAAGAACAAGTAGGAGGAAAAGGAAAAGCGATTCGGGAAATAGCGTAGCAGCCCCACAGCTGCAGCCTCTTTTGCTTCTGGCTGTGTGTAGTAGAGAGGAAAAGACATGCCCCAAAGTGTTGCTTGCCGGGGGAACTGCACCCAGCCCCTGCCACGCCCCCACCTGCCCCTGCCCCGCAATGCTCCCAGAGCACCCCTCCATGCCCCCAACATGTCCCCGCAGGGGCGTGCGCCCAGTGTATCGCTCACCCCCCTATCCCCTTGGTGCTACGCCACTGGTTGCTTGCCAACACTGCTACCCGCCTTTCCAGGGATGGTTAAGCACTCTATTGCAAATTTTCACCCCTTTTTGCCAGCAGAACTCCTGTTATTGTTGTTTTATTACTTAAGCAAAGCCAGATCAGTACCTGGCTCTGTATTGAAACTGGTTATGATATATTTTTTAAAAAATCTGTAATTTAAAACATGTAATTTTTTTTTTAAAGAAAAGAACAATTTCATAATGGAAAGTTCTGCAACTTCTTGGTACTACTCATCAATTCAAATTCAAATAATCCACAGTGAGCAGAATCTTATCATTCTCTTCCTCTGTGCCTTTCTTTGAGATGTTCTTTGTTTCTTTGAGACCTCCTCCAAGACGTTCCTCTGGAATACATGCGATTGCTGTTTTGTGTGACTAGGGCAACCTGCATCTTTCACCGTGAATGTACAGCCTTGGTAATTTGCAAACACGGACCTGCAATAATCCAGTGATCTAACTGTGCATAACAGAGTTGGAAAGCAAATGCATGGCCCTATTCACACAAAATGGCAACCAGGAAGATCTAAAGTACTATACGCTGCTGTTACACAGAGTTGGTGCACCAAAAATCCTCACCTGTAGTCACCCTTTTTCACAAATAATAATAATAATAATAAGAGTTTGGATTTATATCCCCCCTTTCTCTCTTGCAGGAGACTCAAAGGGTCTTACAATCTCCTTGCCCTTCCCCCCTCTCAACAAACACCCTGTGAGGTGGGTGGGGCTGAGGGAGCTCCGAGAAGCTGTGACTAGCCCAAGGTCACCCAGCTGGCGTGTGTGGGAGTGTACTGGCTAATCTGAATTCCCCAGATAAGCCTCCACAGCTCAGGCGGCAGAGCTGGGAATCAAACCCGGTTCCTCCAGATTAGATACACGAGCTCTTAACCTCCTACGCCACTGCTGACAATGATTTGGTCCTAGCAAATGTTATTCATTGAGCTATTGACACAGTGGATCCTGTTCTTAACTAAGGTCCCTTCCACACATGCAAAATAATGCACTTTCAATCCACTTTCATAACTATTTGCAAGTGGATTTTGCTGTTCCACACAGCTGCAAAGTGCATTGAACGTCGATTGAAGATGCATTATTCTGTATATGCAGAAGCAGCCTGAGAGATGGTTCAGCTTAGCTAAAAACCCAGGCTATGGATAAGTAAGTCCCTAATTCAGATTTTGCTTCTAATGTCATGCCACTAAGTTGCTTTAGGAAACTCATTCTGTTTCAGCATCTGTTCCCACTGTTCAACAGGGAACTGAACAGGGGACTTACCTTATGGGGTTGTTGAGGAGATTATTGAGATTAAGATTTGTACACTCTAAAATACTGTCACAATGTTAACCATGTCAACCACAATCCAAAGAGCACTGACCACCTCAATGAAAACAAGACCTGACAATAAAGCACATGACCTGACAATAAAGACCTGACAATAAAGCACAATAAAAACAAGACCTGACAATAAAGCACTTTGTCCTCAGAGGTGGGGCTTTTGTCCTGAGAGGTGGGGCTTTAGTTCAGTCTCTGGAACCAGCAGAGAGGAGTAGCAGCAGAAGAGACTTGGCCAGGAAGAGCAGAGTGACCTGCTGGTGTTCATTTTGGAGGGCTTTTCTCAAAGCCACAGCTTTTAAAACAGTGTTATTTTAACAGGGGTTATCTCTTTTTCTCCTTGTAAGGCTGCTGAATCTGGAAGGTGGGGCTTAACAGGGGTTAACAGAGTTCATCTCTTGTTCCTCTTTGTCCTGAGAGGTGGGGCTTTTGTCCTGAGAGGTGGGGCTTTAGTTCAGTCTCTGGAACCAGCAGCGCAATTTTAATTTAATTTTTTTTGTTTTTTAAATTAAATTAATAAGGACATATTTGACAGATAGTACGTGCAGATAGCTCCAGGGGGGCAGTGACTAAAAGCTTAATATTTAAATATCTAAACAAATCAGATATGAAGGCAGAAAGCCAGCAGGGGGAGGGGGGCTTTCCAGTGTTTTGCACTGAGTGTCACATGTATGACTATCTGCCACTAGGACAGAAGTCGTGGGTGTGCCCTCGCTGCAATGAGCTCCTGGCACTCAAGGAACGTGTGTGTTCTCTTGAAGCCAAGGTGGCAGACCTGGAGAAGCTGAAAGAGGCAGAGAGGGTGACAGACGAGGCTTTCAGGGACCTAACAGCCGGGTCCCACTCCCAAGGTGACATCTCTTCAGATGTCATGGAGAATGAAGGCCTTGGGGATGGAGGGTGCCAGTCTGAGGTGGGGAAAGATGATCCCTTAGATGGGATCCCTTCCTTAACTGGTGATCAGCTATCCTCTCGCACTGAGGATACCCCTCGGGGAGGTGGGGGGCTCCTTGTAGTGGGTGATTCGATCATTAGAAATGTAGAGAGTTGGGTTTGTGAGAGGCGTGATGACCGCATGGTGACTTGCCTGCCTGGTGCGAAGGTTGCAGATGTCACGCTTCGTCTAGATAGGCTTTTAGACAGTGCTGGGGTGGAGTCAGCAGTTGTGGTCCACATTGGCACCAACGACATTGGGAAATGTAGCCGGGAGGTTCTGGAAGCTAAATTTAGGCTGCTAGGAAACAGGTTGAAGTCCAGGACCTCCAAGGTGGCATTCTCAGAAATGCTACCCGTTCCACGCGCAGGGCGAGCTAGGCAAGCGGAGATACAGGGTCTCAATGCGTGGATGAGAAGGTGGTGTAAGGCAGAGGGTTTCAGATTTGTCAGGAACTGGGGAACCTTTTGGGACAAGGTAGGCCTGTACAAACGGGACGGGCTTCATCTTAACCAAAGAGGAACCAGGCTGCTGGCGCTCAACATTAAAAAGGTGGCAGAACAGCTTTTAAACTGATCCTTGGGGGAAAGCCGACAGGAGCTGAGGTGACTTTGGTTCGGAATACAGTATCTATGGGGATGCAGTCAGAGAGGGAGGTTTTTCTAAATCAACCACATACAAGCGAGGAACATAGCAATGTGCATGTGACAAGGGATAGTGTCTACAAAAGACTTGAGGGTAAAGCACATAAATCCCAGGTTAAGGACAGAGACAGGGTATACAGGTGTCTCTATGCTAATAGTAGAAGCATTCGACCTAAAATGGGGGAGCTAGAGTACAGAGTTTTGAAGGAGGACTTTGATATAGTGGGCATTACAGAGACATGGTGGAATGAGGAGAACCAGTGGGATGCTGTTATACCAGGCTACAGGCTCTATAGGAAGGATAGGACAGGGCGCATTGGGGGTGGAGTTGCCCTTTACATCAAAGAGAGCATAGTATCACATAAAATAGACAATGCAAGGGGAGCTGGTTCCCCTACAGAATCACTGTGGATATCAATACCAGGTGTGAAGGACAGTTTAATATTAGGAATATATTATTGTCCCCCTGACCAAAGTGCACAAGAGGATTCTGAGATGGAAAAAGAAATTAGAGAGGCCAACAAAAACAAAAATGTAGTGGTAATGGGTGATTTTAACTATCCCCATATAAACTGGAAAAATGCATGTTCAGGTCATAGTAAGGAGAGAGCATTCCTGGATATGCTAAATGACTGTGGCTTAGAGCAGATGGTTGTGGAACCAACCAGGGGAGAGGTGATCCTAGATCTAATTCTATGTGGGACCCAGGACCTGGTGCAGGAAGTCAGTGTTGTTGAGCCGATAGGGAACAGCGACCACAATGCTGTCAGATTCAGTATCTCAGCATGCGAACAAGTGGCAACTACTAATGTAGTTACATTCGCCTTCAGAAAGGGAAATTTCGCAAAGATGAGAGGGATAGTGCGCAGGAAGCTGAAAGGGAAAATCAAGAGAGTCAAAACTGTCCAGGATGCTTGGAGGTTATTTAAAAACACAGTAATAAAAGCTCAGCTGGAATGTGTTCCACAGGTTAGAAAAGGCAGCACCCAGTCCAAAAGAAAGCCACCATGGTTAACAAGAGAGGTTGAGGAACTTATCAGAAAAAAGAAAATGTCTTTTAGAAAATGGAAGTCCAGTTTGGCTGATGAAGAATATGAGAGGGAACACAAATGGTGGCAAAAGAGAAGCAAGTTAGCTGTAAGGGAGGCCAAAAAGGATTATGAGGAACGCATGGCTGCGAACATCAAGACCAGCAACAAACAGTTCTTCAAGTACATCAAAAGCAGGAAGCCAGCAAGGGAAGCAGTAGGCCCGTTAGATGACAAAGGAACAAAGGGTGTGCTAAAAGATGGCAGGGAGATTGCAGAGAAGCTGAATGAATTCTTTGCATCTGTCTTCACCCAAGAGGAGGTGAGGAACATTCCTGCACCTGAACCAAGCTTCTTAGGAGGCGAATCCGAGGAACTAGCGAAGATAGTGGTAGACAAGGAAGAAGTTCTGGCAGCCATTGATAAACTAAATGTTACCAAATCCCCTGGCCCAGATTGCATTCACCCAAGAGTTCTTAAAGAGCTCAAGCATGAAATTGCTGATGTTCTCACTTTAATATGCAACTTATCCCTGAAATCAGGCTCCATCCCTGAAGACTGGAAGATGGCCAATGTCACACCAATCTTTAAGAAAGGATCTAGGGGGGACCCGGGAAATTACAGGCCAGTCAGTTTGACATCTGTTCCTGGTAAATTAGTAGAATCTATCATTAAAGATAAAATTATAAAACATGTAGAAAAGCAAGACCTGCTGAGAAAGAGTCAGCATGGCTTTTGCAGAGGCAAATCCTGTCTTACAAACTTACTAGAGTTCTTTGAGGGTGTAAACAGGCATGTGGACAGGGGTGAACCGGTGGACATTGTCTACTTGGATTTCCAAAAGGCTTTTGACAAAGTTCCTCACCTGAGACTGTTGAGAAAACTCAGCAATGAAGGAATAAGAGGGGAAGGCCTCCTATGGATTAAAAACTGGTTGAGAAACAGGAAACAAAGAGTGGGTGTAAATGGGAAGTTCTCACAATGGAGAGATGTCGGGAGTGGTGTCCCCCAAGGATCCGTTTTGGGACCAGTGCTCTTTAACCTATTCATAAATGACCTGGAAGTAGGGGTGGGTAGCGTGGTGGCCAAGTTTGCAGATGATACCAAATTATGTAGGGTGGTGAGAACCACAAAGGATTGCGAGGAGCTCCAATCGGACCTTGATAAATTAGGTGAGTGGGCTCAGAAATGGCAAATGCAGTTCAATGTAGCAAAATGTAAAGTGATGCACATAGGGGCAAAAAATCCAACATACACGCTACAGGGGTCAGTGCTATCAGTCACAGACCAGGAAAGGGATTTAGACGTCTTAGTTGATAGTTTCATGGGAATGTCAACTCAATGCATGGCAGCTGTGAAAAAGGCAAACTCTATGCTGGGGATCATTAGAAAAGGAATTGATAATAAAACTGCAAAGATTGTCATGCCCTTATATAAAGCAGTGGTGCGACCGCACTTGGAGTACTGTGTCCAGTTCTGGTCGCCGCATCTCAAAAAGGATATTGAGGAGATAGAAAAAGTGCAGAGAAGGGCAACAAGGATGATTGAGGAACTGGAGCACCTTCCCTATGAGGAGAGGCTGCAGCGTTTAGGACTCTTTAGTTTGGAGAGGAGTCGTCTGAGGGGAGATATGATTGAAGTCTATAAAATTATGCATGGGGTAGAAAATGTTGACAGAGAGACATTTTTCTCTCTTTCTCACAATACTAGAACCAGGGGGCATTAATTGAAAATGCTGGGGGGAAGAATTAGGACTAATAAAAGGAAACACTTCTTCACGCAACGTGTGATTGGTGTTTGGAATATGCTGCCACAGGAGGTGGTGATGGCCACTAACCTGGATAGCTTTAAAAGGGGCTTGGACAGATTTATGGAGGAGAAGTCGATTTATGGCTACCAATCTTGATCCTCTTTGATCTGAGATTGCAAATGCCTTAACAGACCAGGTGCTCGGGAGCAACAGCT
This sequence comes from Sphaerodactylus townsendi, assembly GCF_021028975.2. Taxonomy (NCBI): domain Eukaryota; kingdom Metazoa; phylum Chordata; class Lepidosauria; order Squamata; family Sphaerodactylidae; genus Sphaerodactylus; species Sphaerodactylus townsendi. Next base: position 16,169,966 of record NC_059428.1, on the reverse strand, counting down.
GCAGAAGGCCATTGCGTTCACATCCTACATGTGAGCTCCCAAAGGCACCTGGTGGGCCACTGCGAGTAGCAGAGAGCTGGACTAGATGGACTTTGGTCTGATCCAGCTGGCTTGTTCTTATGTTCTTATGTTCTTAAGGTCAATTCCGCACAGTCAAAATATTCTGGGTTGAGCAAGAAAAATATCCCTGTGCAGCCAAGAATTCTGCACGGTTCCCAGTCCTAAAGCAGGTTTGCCCCATGATATTTCCCTTATCCCAGTGTATTAAAAACCGCCAAATTGGAGATTCTTTTTTTAAAAGGGGGGTAAGTCTGCTACAACCTGCTACCATGTGAAAAACAATCGGGAGCAGAACTGGTTTATTCTTCCTGACCAGCCACCTGATCTCCCCACTTGATGTTCATTCAAGCTGCCACTCAAAAACAACAGCCAATCCGAATGCAGGACACTGGACATGCTAAGAGATTCTTGCAGCTGCCACTCAAAAACAACAGCCAATCAGAATGTGGGACACCCGGCATGCTCAGATATGCTTCCGAAGTAAATACAGAAGTCCCGGGCTCATGGGAAACAAGCTGGAGCATTGCTTCCCGGTCTTCACTGGATTTCTTCAAAAAACAGGCCACCATGCAGATGGTCACCCTGGGATAAAATAGACCCATGTTAAAAAAAACCGGTACAGGTGTAATTTTGCTGTGCAGAAACAACCGAAGGTGCCTCACTCTGAATCAGATTGTTGGTCCATGAAGGTGAGTATTGAAATAATGATAAATCCAACACAGGAATATTGAAATAACAAGCCTCTCTCTCCTCCTGGGGCAGCAGCAGGGCAGGAATTCTGTCTTTATATGTGGAGGGCAGGAGGCCTTCTGTCTGATGGCCTTCTACCCTGACTGGCAGTGGCTCTTTGATAGCACTGAGAGTAGTCTTCTGCCGAATTCCCAGCTGTCACTAAACAGTTAAAGTCACCCTGCAGGGCCTGCCAGAAAATGTATGGCAACTCATTAAAGGCACATAACAGCATGCAGGGCTGTGTTCTTTTGTGTTTCAAGCTTCCCCATTACCTCCTCAGCCACAGGAATGTGGGCCATTTCTATCTAATAACACACTTAAACCAGAACAACAGCGCATTGCAAAGAAATCAGTCCTCTCCCCCATGTTTAGCACCTGGCTCATGAATCTATTCAAGCCAATGCTGAAGGAGCTGGAAGCCAAAAACATCACAATGCACAAAGGGGTTGTCGAATTGGAACTGGGCGGATATATTTAGATGGGTACAGAGCGTTGTGGAGATACTGAGTCACCGCTGGATTCTTAAAGAAGCGTGCTGTTTAAGTCACCCCAGGGCACCAAAGGACCCCTGTTATTAACACGGTGCTCTTGGGATGCTAATTGATGGCACTGCTAAGTAGGGTCAAAAGGACTGTCAGAAACGTAACAGCCAGGGTGCTGCTCAAAAACTTTTCTTGTTGTCAGCTTTGAAATGAGAGCTAAAGGGACTCTAATAAGAGCAGCACGTCTGCCTCAAGTCTGTGGGGTTGTTTGTGCAGGATGGTATTTGATTCAGAATCTCCGACATTGTGGCATTCTTGGCCAGAATGAATGGCCAGATGTGGATGTATGGAGGCTTCAAAGATGGTGCCTGATTAAAAATCTAGGGAACAGTAGTGTTCTAGGTCAGAATGAATTGTCTGCTGTGGAATAAGGTAGCTTACATGTTCCTACATGAATCTCCATTATTCAGTTTTGTGCCTGCTTTGATGTGGATAAATGACTAAAGGTCATTTATCCGTAGCAATTTTTTACACACAAAAAACCAGGGTGTTCAAAAATCTATCTATGGCCCATCATGCATGGAGCCCTTCCCTTGGGGCTCTTCACTGCACAGTGGGGTCTCCTCACATGTCTCTGTTTACACATAAGGAGACACTCACTCCTTGCTGCACAGTTTGTGTGCTGAATTCTCCCGGGCCTGGTTTTCTCTTAACTCCGCCCATCAACTCTCTCTTAAAGGCACAGATTTCATCATAATTGGATACTCTCAAGATGGCTAGCTTTGCTAAAGCCCTTTAAATCAGTTGTGTCAATACTGTGGTCCCTTTCCAGAAATAATCCCCCCATGAAAGAGGCAAAGCAAGGGGACCATGTCCTAGAGATAATATTCCCCACCTGCCCTCCACATATAAACACAGAATTCCTGCCCTGCTGCTGCCCCAGGAGGAGAGAGAGGCTTATTTCAATATTCCTATGTTGGATTTATCATTATTTCAATAGATCTAATATGGTACAAATGCTTTTGAGTTTTAAAAAGCCCTTCCAATCACTGGGGAAGGTGAAGTAAAAGGAGTGAGGTGGGGCGGCGATGGATGGAAGGAAGATATCTGGGGCAAAACTGTGCTCACTGGCAAATCTGCCCTGCTGTGACAGCAAAGAAAATTAAAGTCATGCTAGAAGTGGAATCGCTTGCTGCGCAGCAAATGGAAAGTGAAAGTGGGACTCAAGGAAATATATCCCTTCAAGAGACCTTGCTGCAACGGACATTTGCCCCTGCAACACCACAGGCACCTTGTGTATAATCGGCCTATGTTTAAAAGCCTCCAATGGAAATGGGGTTGCAGAACCAGAAATTTTTCCTTCCCTCTCCCTCTGTTGGCTAAGGATTGCCACTGCACCCTATGAATCAGCCAACACTGGTTTTGAACCTTGCTTGCTCTCAGGACACTGTCTGTCTGATGGCCTTCTGCTATTTATCTGCATGGCTTAAAGTTGCCAGCCTCCAGGTGGGGCCTGGAGATCTCCTGGCATTGCAACTATAATTGACCTCCAAGCCACCTAGATCAGTTCCCCTGGGCCCAGTGGCTGCTTTGGAGAGTGAACTCTGTGGAATTTCACCCCATTGAGGTCCCTTCATTCCTGAGATCCTCTACAGGATCCACCCACAGATCTCCAGGGATTTTGTAATCCAACATTGGCAACCTTGGTGCATCTTTTATTTTCATTACAAGTATAGCTCAGCAAGTTTATACCCCACACGACTTCTTTTTTTAAAAAAAAAACCCTTTCCAATGAATCACTGAAATACAGAGTAAATGATTTTCAAACCAACCAGCTATGAGAACCTTCAAATAAATATACTTTTGAAGTGGGCATAGTGAGCTTGCTCTGAATTATTAAGTATATTAAGTTAAATTATTAAGTATATTAAGTTTAGTAGTAGTAGTAGTAGTAGTAGTAGTAGTAGTAGTAGTAGTAGTAGTAGTAGTGGCGTAGGAGGTTAAGAGCTCGTGTATCTAATCTGGAGGAACCGGGTTTGATTCCCAGCTCTGCCGCCTGAGCTGTGGAGGCTTATCTGGGGAATTCAGATTAGCCTGTCCACTCCCACACATGCCAGCTGGGTGATCTTGGGCTAGTCACAGCTTCTCGGAGCTCTCTCAGCCCCATCTACCTCATAGGGTGTTTGTTGTGAGGGGGGAAGGATAAGGAGTTTTTAAGCCCCTTTGAGTCTCCTACAGGAGAGAAAGGGGGGATATAAATCCAAACAACAACAACAACAACAACAACAACAACAACAACAACAACAACAACAATAATTAATAATAATAATAATAATAATAATAATAATAATAATAATAATAATAATAATAATAATAATAATAATAATAATAAAGGACAATGGTTATTTCGAGTGTGTTCCAGGAAACCCTGGGCTCTGCCACCAGCAGGGGTTGGCCAGGGGTGGCGGTGGGAGGCAGATCCAGGAGATTTGGAGATGGAACCTGGGGAGGACAGAGATCTCAGTGGAGTGCAATGCCATAGAGTGCACCCTCCAGATCTCCATTTTCTACCACAGAACTGATCTCTGTAGACTGGAGATGAGCTGTAACTCCGGGGGATCTCCAGGTCCCAGTTTAAGACAATTTATTCTCTGAAAAAAACAAGTAAGAGGAACAAGCTTCCTAGATAGACAGCTTGACCAGTCTCTGCCATCTTGTATTGCAGAGTGCAGCCATAAGAGGACATTGTATTCTGTGGTGCATTCCTCAGCTTCTTAAAATTTGTACCCAGAGACAAAATGTGCAGTTTCCAGAGAACATTTGAGCGATTCGAAAATCCCAATCTTCTGCATTATGGCTGTTCAATTCTGAGTGTGGCAACTGCCAATGATAGTACCAAGTATATTAGGACAGCAGCATTTGCAGGGGGGAAAACCCCTAAGCATCCGAACCAGCTGTTACAAAGGGCAGACCTTGTTGAGATTTCCAATGACGCCAGGGGTGATTCTTCACAAGCCAAATAGAATGGATTCAGGCACTTTTAAAAAGCGTTTGGGGGTGGCAGTTCCCATAGAACTTTCTCCCCAAATGCTTCTGTTTGCCTAAACCCGGGTTAAATGAAAACTGCCAAATTAGTGATTTTTTTCTGGGTTTCCAACGCTTCCTGCTTGCCTGTGCAAACTACGGCAAGCAGGAAGCATTCAGTTCCCACCCCCTTCCATCCACCATTATGATGGATTCTCCAGGTGGCTGCCACTAGAGTGGATTCTCTAATAGGCAGCCTCCATGTCATGCCACTAAGTGGCAGGGGGATTCTCATGGGGGATTCTCGACTGCTCAGTTCACATGGAAACACAGCCTCCTGCCACCAGGATCCCAGTGATCCCAGCTGGCCCCCTGCACTCGCTGTGCAAAGGGTGGCACAAGCAACTGAAGCGGGTTACATGAATCCATGTTGCCTGTGCAAAATTGGCCCAGGAGAACTTGGCACAGTAATGTTTTTAAAGAGCCTCTTTCCCCCACAAGTTGTCTTCCTATCAAATCCGGAATGTTGGAGGATGCTGGATGATCGAGCTCCTTCATTCGCCAAGATGATTTATTCTGGGTACCTCTCTTGACAAGCTGGATAATGTGACTAATGAAAATGTAAGGATAGCAAAGGCAGAGTCTGGGACATACTGGTGAGACCGCACGAAGAATATTGGATTGGAGTGGTTTTGATTAATTGCTCTTTGAAAAAAAAGAGGGCTCCATCATGTGAATTGAACTTTGTGTAAGCTATGATTACAATGGATTTTTATTTGCATGCTGAGCTTCCGTTCTCTTTCGGGAGTGTTCTGTGGCATAAATTTGATGAAACCTTTCTTTTTAATGAGCAATGCAGAGTGTTTGTGTGCCTGAGCGGAGCATATGGTTTCATCAAGTTCAAAAAGATTTCTTTTTGTTGGAACTGTGACTATCGTAAAGGGCGGGGAATAAATCAAAATAACAACAACAACAATAACGCCACAAATGCCACACCTATACATTACAACCTCCCAGGCCTGTGGGTGAGGCTCGAACTGTAAAGAAAGGCCGACAATTAGCGAAAGAACTGGCAGCTGTGATATTAAACAAAATTAAATCATCATCGTCGACGTGAAAATACTTGGTGACAGTTGAGAAAGAACATGAGAAGGTCACTAAATACCATGATTTGAAAATCGAGAACCCTACCTGTTCTGCGCAATAAAGCTGAATTACAGTGAAACAGGGGTTGGAGCCAATGGGAAAGCTTGCTGAAAGAGCCGCTAGAAATCATCTCTCCCTGATTTCGTCCTCCAGCAGCCACTTCTCCACAAAATCCTCTCTGGGTAGAGGGAGACCAAAATCCATCACAGTAGAAGGCACTGCAGAGCAGGCCGAGAACTGGGCAAAGGGCACTTCCTCCTCCCTCTCTTGCTGGCAGATTGCTACCAGCATCGGGCTGCAGTGACAAAGAAAGGAACTGTGCCTGGGGCATGAACTGCCCATGCATCCCCTCCCACCCCGAAATGCCCCTGACACGCCCTGCCCCACCACCTACATGCCCCCCCGCCCTGACGCGTTAACTGCAATGGTGGTGCCCGGGGTGAGCTGCCCTGTTTGTCCCCATTGCAGCTACGCCTCCGTCGAGCTGCCAACCTCCAGGGAGGTTAAATCAGTTCCACTCTGCACCAAGCATGCAAAGGTCCTCTGGAATTTAACAACCTCAAATGTCTTGTAATAAGTAATAACAATGAAATGTCTCTTTGTTCTTTCTTATAGGCGACAACTCTTGAAAGTGCAGTCCAGAAGACTGTACAACATAATCAATAAAGAGAAATAAAAAGTTGGCAGTCTCTCGGTTGGTAATTTTCAAAATTTCCTTCCAAGTGTCAAAGCTCCAAAGTCAAAGCAAGTTCACATGAGGAAACTTAGAAAATTGCCAGCAAAGGGAGTACCGACTTTTTATTTCTTTCTATTGATTATTTTGTACAGTCTTCGGGACTGCATTTTCAAGAGTTGTCGCCTACAAAAAGAACAAAGAGACATTTCATTGTTATTACCTATTATAAGACATTTGAGGTTGTTCGGGTTCTGGAGGACCTTTTGCATGCTTGGTGCAGAGTGGAAGTGGAATTGATTTCATTTTTGGTGCATTTACCCCACTGTTGACAAGGTAACCTCCAGGTAGGGCCTGAAGATCTCCTAGAATTACAATTAATTCCCAATCTAGAGAGATCAGTTTCCCTGGAGAAAATGGGTGCCTTGAAGAAGAGTTTGGATTTATATCCTCCCTTTCTCTCCTGCAGGAGACTCAAAGGGGCTTACAATCTCCTTGCCCTTCCCCCCTCACAACAAACACCCTGTGAGGTGGGTGGGGCTGAGAGAGCTCCAAGAAGCTGTGACTAGCCCAAGGTCACCCAGCTGGCGTGTGTGGGAGTGTACAGGCTAATCTGAATTCCCCAGATAAGCCTCCACAGCTCAGACGGCAGAGCAGAGAATCAAACCCGGTTCCTCCAGATTAGAGTGCACCTGCTCTTAACCACTATGCCACTGCTGCTCCCTTGGACATTCAGCTCGATGGCTTTATAACCCACTGGGGTCCCTCCCCTGCCTAAACCCCACCCTCCCCAGGCTCCACAAATCTCCAGGTATTTGTTACAAATTAACTTTGTTCAACCAGCTCTAAGCAGCTTTTCAACATAATTTCACTTGCTCAGACAACCTCAGCTCCCCGACTCCCAATATTCCATCATCTCTCATTTGTTGCTCTTACTTATTTACTTACTTACTTACTTACTTACTTACTTACTTACTTACTTACTTACTTATTTGTTTATTTATTTATTAAATTTCTATACTACCTGATCCCCGAAGGGCTCCAGGCGGTGCACAACATAAAATTCAAACAATATAGAACAAGGAGCAAATCATACAACGCAATAAACAATCACATAAGCTCCATCCAATTAATAATCAATAAAACATACTAAAACTGAATAAGTAATAACAATGCGTAATAACAATAATCAATAAGTAATAACGATAATCAATAAAACATACTCTTGGGGAGAGGCGGAACCTAGTCTATCAGTTCCCCTTGATCTTCTGAGAGGACCACTGGGGAACAGAGGTCTGTTTCACCATCTTTCCCTGAGCCTCTATCAGGCCGTTTATGCAGCTATTACTTACCCCATGGCTGTTTTCCCACCATTTGGTTGCTTGCTCAGGGGTTCTCTTCCTATGAAGTGTCCCTAGCCAAGCTGATCCAACATTTGGCCCATTTGCCGCTTCCTCCTTGTTTCCATTCAACCTCCATTTGGGGAGGTGGCCTGCTGACTTTTTTTCCCCTCTCTGCCATCTTGGGTCTAGCACAGTGGTTCTCAACCTTCCTAATGCCGCAACCCTTTAATACAGTTCTTCATGCTGTGGTGACCCCCAAGCCTAACATTTATCCATTTTACAGATGGAGAACACTGATGCAGAGAGTCTTAGGCGACCCCTGTGAAAGGGTCATTCAACCCCCAAAGGGCAGAGGTGGGATCCAGCAGGTTCTCACAGGTTCCCGAGAGTAGGTTACTAATTATTTGTGTGTGCCGAGAGGGGGTTACCAATTGGTGATTTTGCCACGTGATTTTTGCCTTAGTTACGCCCCTCCTCTCAGCAGTAGCACGCAGAACTTGAAGTCTATCAGGAGGTGCACCGGCGTGCGTGGCAGCCTGCGCCTGCGTGCATTCGTTTCCTTCCAGTGATCTTCCATGCGGCTGCATCCTTACCTACAGCCCTCGCCTTGCAGGAACTGCTCCGCCCCGTATTTCGAATGCCTGACCACGCCCCTGTCTTGCCCCGCCCAGCCCCACTGGCGCTATGCCACAGTTTGAATCCCACCACCATGGGAACCTGTTACTAAAATTTTTGGATCCCACCACTGCCCCCAACCCTAACATTTATCCATTTTACAGATGAAGAACACTGATGCAGAGAGTCTTAGTCACGACCCCCAGTTTGAGAACTACTGGCTAGCATTTAATTTTCTTGACCTGATCAATTTCTTCTCAATTTCACTGGGTCTGTTGCTTCAGTGATAGACCCTCAGTGTGAAAATAAAATGAAAACCAAGACATCCCTTCTGATTCTTCTGAAATGGTGACTCAGAGAGCAGAAGTAATGGCTTTGGTATGGGCGAGAAAGGCAGGAAGAAGTGAGAGAACCCGAAGAAAGCTAAATGCATGCTAATCTCCTTCACTTTTCCTGTGAAAGGAGAGGCAAAGGCCCACTTTCAGAGCTGTTGGAAACGGCACGGATGACTGCCAATGAGGGGAAACGTGTGTGTAACTGAGAATCAAACCCAAGGAGAATGTTGCCTCAATGGAAAGGAGACCACCGATGTGTAAATGGCCCCAAGGTGGTAGTTTCAGTCTAGACTACATCTGCAGCATAATCAATAGAATTCTGAGGTACTGTGTAATATTTCTATTGGGGTGAGCCAGCCTCACACAGCAGAGCTTCAGACAGAGCACGGGAATGCCTGTGCCATCTGTTGCCCTCTGGGCAGGTGAGCTCACCTGTCACAAGACCCCCATGACTCACGGTCATGGGTTGCCCTGGACAAAGGGACAAAAGGTGCATACTCCCCAGGTATGGATTAGCTCCCAGACAGAACAGCCTTCACTCCCGCGACGTGACGCCAATCCCTATGACTCATGTATGCCAGCCTCTGGATTCCTCCTCCCGGGCTCTCCCGCCTCTCCGTAGTAAAACCCTTCTAATAAAAGATGCCAGGGACCGCTAGCTCGGCAGATTAGCCGCTGGCTTCTCTCCACCGGATCCTGATATCGCTGCGTCTCGCCTCTTCCTTGCGATCTACACGCGGGCCGACTTCAATTTCAGACTGTGTGGTGGAGGGGGTACATCACATTTGTTGCCACAGCCTGGAGGGGAAAAATGTTCTCCCCATATAACAAAGGCTTAATGGAGTGTTATTGACCAAGTGATATTGTTTACTTCCATGCCATAAAAAAGCTTTAGCCGTTTCCACACATTACGCCTCTATTAAACAGAGAGCAAATTATTCTTCAGACTGGTATCCGACCTGGCGTCACATTTTTATTACGCCCCAAATAAAAAGCTTTCTGCAAATACTAATAAAAAAGGACATTATGCAGAAGGCGCTAAGCACTTGCAGGGAAATATTAAGGATGGAAAACTTGGAAAAAATATACTCCCAGTTTGAAATGGTACAGTTCGGCCTACTGCCCCAGTACTCTGCCACCTCATTACCAATTAATTCCGGTGCATGTTTAGACCACAACTTAGTTAAAAGGACAAACAGGGAATTCCTGTTTTATATTGACAGGAAACCATCGTTCAAAAGCTGCCTGTATTGCTGTGGTTGCCTAACTACCTCACAATGGCCACTGAGATCTCAGAGGGCATTAATTTCTTAATGGCACAGGTGCTGATTAAACTTCCCCATTTTTATTTATTTATTCTATTTTTTGTATATTTAAACCTTATCTATCAAGGTTTAACACAGCTTCCATACATTTTTCATTGAAAGTCATTGTTGTTTCTGGCAGGCATAGGTCTTCTTTTTTTGTGGGGGGTTTCTGTTTTTTTAACGAAATGAAGAGGGGAAAAATAAAATACCAGGAGCAGCAGTGGCATAATGGTTAACAGCAGGTGTACTCTATAATCTCGAGGAACTGGGTTTGATTCCCCGCTCTGCCGCCTGAGCTGTGGAGGCTTATCTGGGGAATTTAGATTAGCCTGTATACTCCAACACACACCAAGGGTGACCTTGGGCTAGTCACAGCTCTACAGAGCTCTCTCAGCCCCACCCACCTCACAGGGTGTTTGTTGTGAGGGGGGAAGGGAAAGGAGTTTGTAAGCCCCTTTGAGTCTCCTACAGGAGAGAAAGGGGGGAAATAAATCCAATATGTGAGGCCAGAAAGTTACAGAGTTGGTGAGTGGAGTAAACTGGCTTAGAGCCCTTAGTATGCAGATAGTGAGAAATCAAAAGGAATTATGGATCAGTCTGAAGGATAATAGGGTTTGCCTAAAAAGAATGAAACGTTTGTATAGGGAAGTTTTTTACATGTGTACAAAAAACCCAGATCAAATGATGGATTAGTGTGTTCCAGAGTTTTAAAAGGCTTAGTAAAAGTGGTGGCTTTGATGACTTGAAAGTTTCTCTGATAAAGGGTAGATGCGTCTGCGGTATCAGAGATAATGTCCTCAGAGAACATTTGCTACCCGAGAGAGATTTATCCCTCGACAACACTCTCCCAATTTGCAGGGCTTCTGAGACGACGAAGGCCCTAGAAATACTGTGCCAATTTTATTTTTAAAGTGAACACACCTCAGCTCTTTCCCACAAACAGACGGATGCCCTTACATTAGGGATGCCAACCTCCAGGTAGTTCCTGGAGACCTCCAGCTATTATAGTTGATCTCCTGGCAATAGAGTAGCCAGATTGGAAGGTGGGCTCTATGGCATTATATCCCACCAATCTCCTTCTTCTCCCCAAACCCCAGCCTTCTCAGACTCCACCCCCAAATACTCCAGGTACTTCCCCACCTGGAGCTGGCAATCCTACCTTACATTCAGGAAGAACCCAACTTCATTGTAACATGTGAAGGGGGAGAAACCACTTATTGTGCCTGTATTAAAACATCAGTCGGTAACTGGAGTTAGTCGCTAACCGAGATTCCCCATTTAAGAAGGGATAGAGGGGAAGGAATATCGACTTTTTGCCATATAATGAACATCTGGTCTCCCATGGGTACAAGTAAGGGGGAGGGGAGGGGCTGAAGCCATCTGTAAGTTATAATGGTTCTTATTAATCGGATTTTGGTTGTTGTAAATCAGTGATTCCCAAAGTGGGCGCCCCCGCCCCCTGGTGGGTGCTGCAGCGATCCAGGGGGGCGGTGATGGCCACAGGTGGAAATATTAATACATATATCTTTCTGTTTAATTGCTATTAAAATTTTAAAAAATTAATTTCCAGGGGGCGCTAAGTAATATTTTTTCTGGAAAGGGGGCGGTAGGCCAAATAAGTTTGGGAACCACTGTTGTAAATTGTTTTAATTGTTTTTATGGCTAATGTTGGACACCACCCTGAGCCCTTCGGGGGAGGGGGGTATATAAATTTGATGAAATAAATAAGAAGGAAGGAAGGAAGGAAGGAAGGAAGGAAGGAAGGAAGGAAGGAAGGAAGGAAGGAAGGAAGGAAGGAAGGAAGGAAGGAAGGAAGGAAGGAAGGAAGGAAGGAAGGAAGGAAGGAAGGAAGGAAGGAAGGAAGGAAGGAAGGAAGGAAGGAAGGAAGGAAGGAAGGAAGGAAGGAAAAGACAGCAAGTTTCCAGGTCACATATATCCTGTTGATTAAAATGATTTTAAATGGATAAGAGCACATTGCAATTACCAGGAAGTAAATATGACTTCCGAGGAACCACGCATAGGACTGCGCTGTGAATAAAGTGCTTGCACACAGTCTTCTTGGACTTATCTCCGCAGGGGCTGGTTACTGCCCACATCAATAAAGATTCCTCTTGCTCTTCCCTTGGCCCCCCGCCGAAATCTGCCAATTTTTCATTTCCACCGTGACAGTTTTTGAAGGCAGTAATTTCTCATTAGGCTCACTCGTCTTGGTAATCAAGGACCCATTCAGTCGCTGGGACTCCACGAGGGATGAGGGAGATGCCGGCGCTCAATCAATAAGCATAATGAAATTCTTCTACTGAAGCCACGTCAGCTCTAAATTGGTATCTGCTCTTGGGAAGTCTGGTTTTTTTCTTTTTTTTGGGTGCTGTGTGGTTTCCGGGCTGTATGGCTTTTGGTTTTTATCTCATCTTTTCGCCAAGGAGTTCAGAGTAGCCTACAGGGTTTTCCCATCCCCCATTTTCCCCTCACAAGAACCCTACAAGGTCGGTCAGTAGCCCGAGCAAAGATTTGAACCTGAGTCTCCCCATTCCTACTCCAATATGCTATACTTAACATGGCTCTCAAGTGCCATAACTACTGGAACACAGCCATACAATCCGGAAAACCCACAACACTCTAGCCGTAACTAAGTAATCTCTTCTGGGCTGTCATGGGGCGATTCCGCACACAAGTAAAATAGGTTCGACCCAGTTCCCTGAGAAGGGTACTAACCTAGGTCAAAGCCATTGTTGTTCCCCACTGCAACCAGCTTGATCCCAGCTCGGAGGGCGGAATCGTCCTATGCCTCTTCGCCGCTCCGTTCCGATTGGCTGCTGTTCTACGGCCATGTTCTGTCTATCCCCACAGGTTATAAAAAAAACTGCCACAGGAATGGAGGGACGAAGGTGGCGTTTTTTGATTGGCTGCTTACATTGGTACGCGGAAATTGTCTGCTGTTTGTGCGACCAGCCATCGCTTCAAACGCAAGAAAGAAGAGGGGGGGAAATTAGGCGCGATTTTCACCGCGGCAGCTCTCCAGCCGTACGCATGCCCGAAACACTCAGCTGTGATTGGTTGAATGGGGGACTCCTGGCACCAGAGATTCCACTCTTTACTGGAATCGAGCTGAGTTTGACTGTGGTTCCCTGAAAAAGTGGTAGTTCCCAACTGGAGTAGGAAATTTGACCATTACACGGGGCGAAGCTGGTACAAAACCATGTCGATCCCAGTGGTGAGGGTGTGTGGGAGCACTTTAGGCTCGAATCGCGAGCAGACGGAACTTTTAGGGTCGATAACGCAGAGTCGCGCGAGTCGCAACCATGGTTAGAGTTTTGGATTACAACAGACTGATTCAGCAAAATGCGGCAAACTGCAAATTGCCTAAATTCTTTATCACAAAGGAAAAATGCTGGAGCTCCTAGTCAGGAGCTATTGTTCAGGCTAGGAGACAGATCATGCCCTAGAACATTCCAGAACAAACATATGCATTATAAAATAAACCCCCCACTGGCCAAGGTTAAGTTAAATGAACATATAGGCCCAGAAGTTTTCAAGGAGCATCTCTGAGCTATCAGATTGGTTGACATTTTCTTAAATCAGTGATTCCCAACCTTTTTCACTCGCTTTCCCCTTGGCAACCCATTTCCCTAAAATTATGCCCTCATATTAGCAATCACATTACGTAATTTTTTTCATGTACCCTGAAATGCTCTGGCACATACCCTTGGGGGTACACATACCCTAGGTTGGGAACCCCTGTCTTAAATGATATTGGAGATTCTCAAGATGTCGTTGGTTTAGGGTTGACAAGCTAGTGGGGCTAGAACATGTTCTCCTGCATTGTGGTTCAAAAAGAACCACACATTAGCCCTGTTCACAAATTACAGTGAAAACAAGCACAATCCATTTATTTTATTTTTTTATTTTATTTATTATTTATATTTATATACCGCCCTCCCCGAAGGCTCAGGGCGGTGTCCATCAACAATAAAACAATTTAAAACATCAAATACATAATTTACAATAAAATAATATATAAAATACTAAAACTACAGATGGCTTCAGCCCTTCCTTCCCCCTTTATGTACCCACGGGAGGCCAGATGTTCTTATGGCAGAGTTGACATCATCCCAGTTGGCCAAACTCCTGGCGGAACAGGTCTGTTTTACAGGCCCCCATGAAACTCCTTTGTGCGGAAAGTCCCAAGCAGGGCCCCTGAGTCTCACCTGGAAGCCTGTCTCCACCAGTGTAGGGAGCCAGAGGCTGTAAAAGCCTCTGGCCCTTTGTAGAGGCCAGGGCCAGAGATCAGCTTCTTTGGGGCCAGGGATCACCAGTAGGTCCGTCTCCGACAAGCGGAGTGTACGTTTGACCTTTTTTTGAACATGTACGTTGTGTAATTCTCATTCTTCATTCAACACATCCATAGCTGACTAAATGATACCAACTCTACAGTCACCCAGTTAGTAGGCCCAGGTTTCTGCTGCAAAGTGGATGCACGATGTCTCTTTGTTAGAGGCAGATATACATGTGCGATGTACATGTGTTCACTGTAACATGTGAACAGGGCTATCTGCCCATCCAGATGAACGGAATTCTAGCACACCATCTGCAAAGAGTAGGAAACAGGAAGTGAGTTTTCAATAGGGTCAGGTTTTCAGGGACGATTCGTCCTGCTGTCGCTTGTGTGTGTTTGTACCGCTAGAAGTTTCAAGATGCCCCAAGAATATTTCTGTTCTTTGCTCGAAGACATGACTGATTAACGTTCCTTTCTCCTTTGGTTTCTTCCCCACCCTACCCCTCCTCTTCTGAGTGAAGGACCTGTTCCATCTGATTTGACTTGCTTTGTGTCCTTTCAGTGGTTTCAACTGCATCTCAGGCGACATCTGCTTTTTCATTCATTGTAGGAATCAACTTGCATTAGTAGGTATATACATCTCTCTCTCTCTCTCCCTCTCCCGCATGGTTCTCATTTCTAACCGACGATCTTTGGCACAACCTTGCGCAGAGCACCGCTTTCTCAAAAGGGCAACTGATTTGAAATACTAATCGCTGTTTCAGCTCCTTCACAAACACCGTTCTGCAGTGCGGTCTGTTTCTCGCTCCTGTTCCAATGTTTCGGTTACTCCAGATCTACTTAGTGGCTGGTGGCCTTTGGGACATCCTAAATGACTGGTTGCTTCCTCTCCGCTGGTTGCATTGTGGTTCCCCTACTCAGTGCTCACAATTTGGCACTCCAAAGTATGACACATGCATGTGCGCACACCCCACGGTTGCTCTCTGACCAGTTCTGTTCTCCGATGCGGACTGTCCCTTCTGACCAAATTTTGCTTCCGTCGCTAGTGGGCAAAATATAATCTCCCTACACGGTGTTATTTCACTACTACTAATGCAAGCAGATGTCCTATGCGCTTCCTTTTTGTTTTCAGTGAAACTAACGGAGGGAACAATGCCTTGGGTTACATTTTTAGGGCGAACTACCTGGGACTTGCTTCTAACATAAGGTGACCAGCCGTCCCGCTTTTGGAGGGACAGTCACGCTTTTCGACAACGCGTCCCGCGGGGTTTTAACATTTTTCTGATTACTAGGCAGTGCGCCAGCGGGAGTGCGCACGCAGCCGCAGGAGCGCACTGCCTTTTGCGGCGCTCCCCGGTTTCCTGACCTGTCACAGGGAAACAGGGAAGCACCCCAGAGGGCAGTGAGGCAGCGCGGGAGGCACACGCGGCCACAGGAGCGCACTGCCTTTTGCGGTGCTCCCCGTTTTCCCGCCCTGTCACAGGGCAGGAAACCAGGGAGCACCGCAAAAGGCAGTGCGCTCCTGCGGCCGCGTGCACCTCCCGCGCTGCCTCACTGCCTTCTGGGGTGCTTCCCTGTTTCCCGACTGGGGAGCGCCGCAAAAGGCAGTGTGCTCCTGCAGCCGCGCAGCCGCGCGCGCGCACACCCCGCGTTACAAAATTAAAAATCTGGTCACCTTATTCTAACAACCAAATGAGCTTCAAGAGGAGGACTTTTGCACCAGGCGAATGGCGCATGTGGGGCTGGGGCTCAATCCTCTCCCCACCCCCCACCCACCCCCCATCCAGCACAATCACTTCGGAAGTTGCTTTCACTTCTCAGGCTTTCCAGGGTGCACTTCCCTAACCCTAACCCTAACCCACCCCACAAGTCGCCATTGGTGGTCCTCTTCACAGAAAACTGAGTCGTCCATCTCAGCCTGTGAGTTCTGAGATGGACCTTCTGCGCATGGACCTTCTGCGCATGTGCCTTTGCGCCCCGCCCCCTCCTCTTCTGCGCCGCAGCTGGATGACAGGGTGCCGCGCCCAAGCCCACAAATCACTTCTCTCTGTTTTTGTCACTCCTGTCGTTGTCCTGATTTGTTAGGTACAAAGGCAGAAAGCTGGCCCAGCACAAGTCGGAAATAGAGTGTTTCACTCCAAAAGGGAGTATGGGCAATGGTGGGCGAGCGACCATGAGCAGGTAAGAACACGAAAAGCATGAGTGGCCCCTCCCCCACCCCTTCCCCAGGCAATGTGAAATGTCTGTCCGCCAGAGGAGCATCCCTCGGTCACTGTAGCCTGCTCCCCGCCCCCCCCATGTGTGATCGCTGTACGTCCCTTGCAATGTGTCTGTCGGAGCTTGGATGACTCCGGTTTCTCTGTTCTGTCCGACCTGCCCGTTGAGCTGCTGATGGATTAGGGTGGGGAGGGAGTCGAAGGCCTGGTCTGCTCATGTGTCTAAGACGAGCTCAATCTGATGCCTGCGAGGAATTCGGCATGGAACGGAGCACCGTCACCTGTGACTGTCGCAAGCACAGGAGCAGAGGCCAGTTTGAGAAGTTGGCATCCCTGTCTGCAAAGCATGCCGTGTCTGCTTGAGTGGCAGGAATCACTGACTCCACGATCTCTGTTGCTATCAAATGAAGAGAGTTCTTGTGGCAGGAGTTGGCTTCAGTCAGAATGCGTCTGGCCTAGTCCCATTTTTGCCTCCAGCATGCACAGAACTCAACGCTGGTCCCAAGTTCTCCATTGCTTTTATTTCCTTAGAGAAGGGCTTCCTGGGGCATTCTTGTTTCTTTAATTGAATAATACTCTGACATGTAATATCTGCAACGGTTACACTGTCCAAATGCATGCTGTGAAAACTTAAACAATGCCTGAACAACCCAGAGATCCCCGCTAAAAGAACACCCTAATTGTAGACATACAATGGAAGGATTGCAAGGACTCACGGTGGGGGATCTTATTTTCACTTTCCTTTTTTCCCCTTTTCCTTCCTTCACTCTCTTTTGGCAGCGTGGTATAAGAGTTAACATGGCGTAGTGGCAAAGTATGTCGAACTCTAATCTAGATTAGAGTTTGATTCCTCGCCCCTCCACATGAGCAGCTGACTCAGATGCGTAGTAGAAGAAGCAGAGTTTTGGATTTATATCCCCCTTTCTCTCCTGTAGGAGACTCAATCTCCTTGCCTTTCCCCACTCACAACAAACACCCTGTGAGGTGGGTGGGGCTGAGAGAGCTCCGAGAAGCTGTGACTAGTCCAAGGTCACCCAGCTGGCGTGTGTGGGAGTGTACAGGCTAATCTGAATTCCCCAGATAAGCCTCCACAGCTCAGGTGGCAGAGCTGGGAATCAAACCCGGTTCCTCCAGATTAGATACACGAGCTCTTAACCTCCTACACCACTGCTGCTCAGATCTGGAGAATTGGGCTCAGCTACCCACTCCCCCACATGAAGCCTGCTGGGTGACCTTGGGCCAATCACAGTTCTCTCAGCACTCCCTCAGACTCACCTACCTCACAAGGTGTCTGTTGTGAGGGGGAGAGAAGGTGATTGTAAGCCACTGTGAGACTCTTTATAATAGAGTACAGTGGGATATAAAAAACAAACTCTGTATCATTTTCTATTTTCCTCCCTCTGGACCTGTCTGCAGCCTTTTCCCTTTCTTTCTCCCCCTTCCACCCATCTACCTACCATTTCCTGTTTCTATCCCCTCACGCAGACACATGTTGAGGCCGGGACATACAAATATTAAAGGTGGATTGGTTTGCAGAATATCCCCCGATACACAACCACCCACCCACAAACACTTTCAATGAATTCGTCTGTGTTGTTTGAGTAGGGATTGGTGTGTCCAGATTACTGACTTTGATGACTGTTTTTCTGCCTTTTTCCTCATTTGTCTTGAAAGCAGAAACGGCCATTTTGTTCACTCATCCGATTGGGATTCATCAAGAGCTTCTGTTTGTTTGGCGTTCTCGGTTATCTGTGCCCCATTCTTTCCTTATTGTTGCTGTTTCTAGCTTCAATTAGACGGATGCGTTCTACGGGGGAAAAAGCAATTCCGGAAAAGCAGGAAATTGGTGGAAGAAGCGAAGCGCTTGCAAATATCAATTAATCATGTTTCATGTCGTTGACAATTGAGTCCCCGTTTTCCAATATGCACAGTCTTCTTGATTCTCTTCTTGCTAGTGATGAGCCAGCGCCAGAGTGGAATAAATGCCTTTCCACTAGAAATGAAAGACACTGAATTACCCAAAAGCCTGAAAAACCCCTCTTATTGTTTTTTTTTGGGTTGTACTTTTATGGGGTGTGGGGGGGGGACTGACTACTATCCTAGGCACAGTCGAGCGCGGCATTCAATTCTGCCTGCATTCAATTCTGCTTGGCATGGCTGAGTCCACCATTCAGTCGTAGTACTCGCAGAGGCGTAGCTCCAAGGGGACAGGGGGGCATCCTTTGGGGATGTGGCGAGGGTGTTCCAGGGGTGTTCCAGTGCACCGGGTGCTTTTCCCTCTTGCTATGCCTCTGAGCACAGTCCACTGTGACTCCTCAGGTCCATATGGACTAGAGAAACTAAGGCAGAGAGAACTGAATTTTTTTGGGTTTGGATTTTTGACATTCCCCTCTCAAAAAAATGGTAAAAAGCCAAATAAAGCCGATGGATGTCATCTTTGTTCTGCTTTACCCAAAATGTCCAGGTTTTTAAAACCTGAAATTTACTGATAAAAACTATCAGTGCTCACCCCAACCATTAAGGAAGATCTCTACAGCTAGCTGATGAAAAATAGTATTTAGATAAAACAGGATTAGGGTTGGCTGCAATATTGTTGAAATCAATAGGACTGACTCCCAAGCAAACATATTAAGAATTTCGGTGTGAGACTTTCAGAATAAAGTGGATTTAATCAAGGAACAAGGGGGCTGTTGTCATTCACTGCTTTTGATGCAGCTCTTTGTAGTCCCTAACATCTGGAGTGCCAAAGGTTCGCCACCACGGATGTAGGGAATCTCATAACTAAGAATGTCTAGGTCAGGGTTCCCTAAGATTTTTGGAGTTCTGACATGGCATGGTGGGTACAGCCACAAAATGGCTGCCAAAGGAGGCGGAGCCAACTGTAAAGTGGCTGCCATAGCTTACTTACAGCCAAATGTTTGAAGATTCTTGTGATGTTGATTCAGCTAAAATCTGCACAGTCAATCAAATCTCCAGTGGCCAATCAGAAGCCTTGCTGGGCAAAAGCCCCACCTGGCCCCACCCAGTTTTTTAAAAACTTGGCAGGTGCCAGGAAAGGTGTTGGTGGGCACCATATTGCCGACCTCTGGCTTATGTTGTTCCTAATGAGATCCTGAAGGAAATTCAGCAAACGTGCTCTTTATGCACCTGTAGGAACCTAGCATTCATTGCTACAAGAAGCTGCATTTTCCATGTAGATCATAAAACGGAGCCAGGAAAGTGTTCAGACTCCAGCTATTTTCCTACAAGATGATCCTTGCGAAGATGAAGCAGGAGGCGTTGTGCAAACAAGCACCATTTTTGTTCGTGACTTTGGTTATTTGCCAGCTGCTTTTACACATTTGAGAAACAATCAGTCATCCGCCATGCACTAACAGCTTTCTGTTCCATCATATAAAATCAATTATGTGATGGGATATTTTATGAGGCTGTCAAAAGGTAGGTGTCTTGGTGGTGCTGTTATGATTTAGGCCTGAAATTACTGGCTTAATTAAATGCAACAAATAAGAAACTGATTAATAATTCACAACAGAGCGGGTTTTTTTTCACACAGAAACCCCCACGCCGATAGTCCAAATCCCCAGCGAGGGACCACCAGCGTAATGAGATGTCAATCAAGCCGTTTACCTTAAATTACCCCCAAGTTGTCTATTTGGCTGTGATGGAAAATAATGAGAATAATGCAAATTAAATATTGGTGCCTAAGTGCAAAGAGCCAGCTGAGCAAAAATAATTGTCCTCCTTTTTCCAGCCCCAGGTCCCTTGGTTACCATTTCTATGAGTGCATTAAAGATGATGAAAAGGACAGAACTCTCACCAGTGAGCCTAATCATGTACAACGGTATTATTTGCCATGAAACTCTTATCTGCGGCCTTTTCCGCACAAATATCCAAAAATGTTTCTAAAGCATTTTCAGTCTCCCTCTTTACTATGATGTCAGAGGTGGGATTCAGCAGGTTCTCACAGGTTCCCGAGAGTAGGTTACTAATTATTTGTGTGTGCTGAGAGGGGGTTACTAATTGGTGATTTTGCCACGTGATTTTTGCCTTAGTTACTACACCCTCCTCCCCAGCAGTAAGCGGCGCAGGAACTTGAAGCAGTCTAGCAAGGTGAGGTGCACCGGGCGCCCTGTGGGCAGCCTCGCGCTTCGCGTGCATCTGGCTTTCCCACCCAAGGACCGGTGCAGTGGCTGTGTCCTTGCCACAGCCCCGCCCAGGAATGCCACGCCCCCGGAATGCCCGGCCCAGCCCCATTGGCGCTATGCCACAGTTTGAATCCCACCACCATGGGAACCTGTTACTAATTTTTTTGGATCCCACCACTGTATGATGTATATCTGCACTCACCCCTTCAAAACAATTCCTGGCCACCATTTTGCGAGTTCCTTCCTTTTTGGGAGGGGGATGTATGTTGCCCAAATGATGCATTCGTGCTTCACAGCGGGGTGCTTCGATTCTCTGCGCATTCTATAGCCCATCCAACAATGATTAGCCTCCCCCCCCCCAAGTGAAAAACCCCTCTGCTGAAATGCTCCAAAAATAGGTGAGGGGGAACACAGAATGAGCCGAGAAAACGGCACCGAGGATGTTCAGGGAAGGCAGAGAGGTGTGGGAAACGTCTTAAAGAGACCGCTCAGGCAAATGAAACCATTTTGGAAATGTTTCATTTCCAAAGGACATTTAAAACATTTTGAATCTGCAAATAAAATGTTCTGGGCGCAAAAACAATGCCGGAACTCCAAGGAGGAAACGTCTTATCTGCTTCAAAACATTTTAAAGTGTCTGTGTGGAAAGGGTCCATAACTCTTGTGCCAGAACAAAATTGTGGGTAAGGTTGGATGCTGGGGTCTATGGCAAGGGTGCCCATGATACCCTTGAGTGGTGCTGCCAATACCTTTTCTGGTGCCTGCCAGGTGTTTTTAGGAATTGGTCAGGGCCTGGTATGCAGAGCAATATGAGCTAGAATGAGGCCTATAGCACATGTCACAAATGGGGGGTATTTTTTTTAAAAAAAACTGCTGACAAAGTAATTTTTTTTTCATTTGCCACACAGCCACAACAAATTTCAATTTTAAAAAATTCCTTTGAAAAATAAAATTAAAATCAAACATAATAATTGTCAAAATTCCAGATCTTGGAAAGGTTGGAGACCTCTGGTCTATGGCAGCTTTCCAAACAAAAGTTGAGCGATGCCACCCCCTGTGGAAGCAACGGGGTCTGGGTAGAGGTATGTAGGGATGCCACCCAGATACATTGTCAGCATGTCATTCACTGCTGTCCCCTCCCTCCAATGGGTCAGTGCAGAAGACTGGAGATAATGAGGGTCCTGCTAGTCTTCCTTTTACAGCTGAACTTAAAAAAAAAGCCCGCTAAATAGCTTCAGGAGAATAGCTGTGCTGATCAGAAGAACAAGATCTTCAGACAAACGAGGTTTTCAGGGTATAAACTTTCAAGACTCTTAGGCACGCCCCCCTCCCCCGGACCAAACTGCACCTGGTGTGCAGTCTATATTTTCCACCCCCTGGCCCCCCATGGTTCCCCCCCGTGATGCCCCCCTTCCGCCCTTCCCCCCTTCCCACACTTAGCTTAGTTCCTTTCCTTTTCCTACAACTTTTTCAGGCTGAAAAAAAGGCCTATTCACAGTTCATGCTTTAAAACAGCCTGATGGGAACCATACTTCCCAGGAGACCTTGTGAGCCCCAAGGTCTCCTGGGAACTGTAGTTCTTCAGGCCGTTTTTAGCCTGTACTATGAACAGGCCCTTTTTTCAGCCTGAAAAAGTTCTAGGAAAAGGAAAGGAACTAAGGTAAGTGTGGGAAGGGGGTGGGGGGCACCAGGAGGGGGAGGGGGCCTGGGGATGATATTCCACCCCCCAGGCATGCACCAGGTGCACGGCGCGCACCCCGCATCCCCTTGTAGCTCCGCCACTGCCACCCAATGTGGTGCCCATGAGTGCCATGAGACCTACTGATGTTTTTTTTCTGGCATCCACTGAGTGTTTTTACAAAATGGGCGTGGCCAGGTAGGGCTTTTGCCCTGCAAGGCTTCTGATAGACTATTGGAGATTCAATTGGTTCAACAGAATTTTTTTTAAAAAAAATGTTGCTTTGACAGCAGCTACCACCACAGCACTAGGTTCTGCACCATATTAGTGAAGTTAAGCTGTGGCAATCATTCTGTGGCAGGGTTCGCCTCCTGCAGCAGCCATTTTGTGGCAGCCATTTTGTTATTGTGCCCATCGTGCCATGTCAGAATTCCAAATGTTTCCATGGGCTAAAAAACATTGAGGACCTCAGTCTAAGGTACCACGAGACTCAAGTCTAGCCCTGTTACATATTTATTTTTATTTATTTTTATTTTTATTTAGGTATTTCTGTTTTGTATAGTCCATCTTTTCACTTAGATTCAAGGCAGATTAAAACACAGGGAGTCAATGCAATCAATAGAATGGGACATTCAATCAAAAACGCAGTAGGCATTAAGGTCGTAGAACCAACCAGAAGTTTAAAAACAGGACTGAGGCAAAGCATAAGTCTTAGCATGACACATTAAATGAGGCAAAAATTACATAGTGGGATCCTGGTTTTGGCAAGCTGTTCACAGCAGTGTAAAACAGAATCGCTAATAAGTTATCCAAGCAGCTTTGTGAAACGTTTAGTACAGTGTGACTCTATTGCCTGCCTAGAAAAGCCCTCTCAGATAATTCAGTCTGGTCTGGTTTGCAAAAAGCCGGGAGAGTGAGAACCTTCCTGATCCCCTCATCTGAAGGGTAAAAATGTCAATGAAATACATGTACATGTGTCACATTTTTTAAAAAAAGGCAGGCAATGAACTAGACTAAAGAAGTCTGGGGGAAGCAATAGAGTTGATTCAATACTCAACTATCTTCTGTGTTACAATTCTAATCTCAGCTTAGACTGTGGGCTTATTCCACAGGTGAAATAGCTACTGCAGAGGCGTAGCTAGGCCAGAGTGCGCCCAGTGCACACTCTGGCTTCCCCCCGTGGTGCCCCCCCGTGGTGCCCCCCCCCCGCAGCAGCCCCCCTCGCAGCACTTAATTTCACTTACCTTTAGGAAAGGAGCAGGCCGAAGAAGCCTGCCTGCGTTGCCTGGGCCTGGTGGGAACTATAGGCTTCTTCTCTGGGATGTTCCATTCCTAAAAGTAAGTGAGGGGGTGCGCTGTGGGGGGGCAGGCGGATTTTTCCACCCCCCATGTGACCAGAATCGGTGCGCCCAGTGCATTGTGCACCCCCCGTCCCCTGGTGGCTTCGCCACTGAGCTACTGTGACTGCTATTTTAATGTTACACCAGCCTTCACCCTCAGGAGATATCTGGAAAGCCCTCATATTTAACTCCCTTTGATTTTTCAAGACTTCCATATCAGTATT
Source organism: Sphaerodactylus townsendi (assembly GCF_021028975.2). Lineage (NCBI taxonomy): Eukaryota > Metazoa > Chordata > Lepidosauria > Squamata > Sphaerodactylidae > Sphaerodactylus > Sphaerodactylus townsendi. Next base: position 16,146,370 of record NC_059428.1, on the reverse strand, counting down.
TTTCAGCTCCGCAGCTTTGTCAGCGAGGCCTCAAGGCTAAAAAGGTTTTGCAAGTGTGGGGGGGGGGGGGTCTTACATACAATGACTATGTCTGGTTATTCCCAGATCGTGAATTGGATTTTCTTGACTTTCGAGTTTGACTGAATTGATGTTCTACACGGGCAGATGTGTCTGGGAAACCAGAAATCACAAATGAAGAGTTTGCCACTGATACGCGTGAATTGGTGCTCAGTGGTGCTACCCACAAAGTGACCCACAAAACCAAACGAACAGATGAAACTCCAACGCAACCTCATGCATCTCCCCATCTGTTTCTCAGTGTTCACAGAGGCGAGCATCCCCGTGCTTTGCATATGTTACTGGCTGCCTGCAGTCCTTCCTTGCATGTGAGCGTCTCTGATTTAGAACTAGTGCCTGAGCAGGTACATCTACTGCCATTCTTCCCGAATGCATGTAACTTGGTTTGCTTGCATGCATCCTCGGAAACTTTGCCCCTGTCTTTTGTTAAGTGTCACTGTGGTCCGCTCTAAACTACCAGGAATCCCCTCCAAGTATCAAGGGAGCTGTTTGGCTTTTGGCCCTGCCAAACAAACACACACTCGGTTGCTGTCGGTGCGAGAGAGAGGGGCTGTGTTTTCCTTGCTTTGATAAGAGGTTATAACTAGGGGAATGATACATGGAAACCCAACATACAACAAAGATTGTACCATTTTCAATTCTGAACTATGTATTTGTTTTTGTGTGTTTTTTTATAAAAATTTTATTGATATTTTGGAACTTTCAAATTTCAACATTATAGTACATCCATAATATCATTCTACTCCTTTTCCCCCCACCCTTCCCCCAAATTTCTTCTTCTTTTCTTCAAATGTGGGGCAGCAGGTTCATCCGTTCTGCTCTATTTTTCCAATTTTCTTCTTTGATTCCGACTTCACTTAGCCAATCTGCAAATTCAGTCCAAATCCTCTTCATGTCCATTTGTTTTTCTTGCCATGTTTGGTTTCTTGACATTATTCCAAATGAACTATGTATTTGTTGTGTAAATAATTTATAGTTGCTTCACTATATTGACACCAACTCTTCTATTACATAACACACGTAGAACTTAAAATATTGATGACAATTATATCTGAGTTTACAACCAAACGCATAGTAAAACAAACTGTTTTCCAGACTACTGAGATCAGTTCCTCTGGAGCAAAGGATTGCTTTGGAGGATGGACTTCAGGGCATTATACCCTTCTGAGGTCCCTCCCTTCTCCAAACCCCCCCTTCCCGAGGTCCCATTCCCCAAATCTCCAGGAATTACTCAACCTGGAGATAGCAACCCTAAGTTCTCCCAGAATTATAACTGACCTTCATGCTACAGAATACAGTTCGCCTAGAGCAGTGTTTCCCAACATTATCGACGTCATGGTACCCTTGACCTCACTCTTCATATCTCACGGTACCCCTGCCATCCCCCCACCTTCCCCTCCCAGTGTTCCTGCCTGCTACCCCCACCCCCTTCCCCTCCCAGGGTGAAGGGAAGCACTGTGGGGCAGGAAGTCGCTGCTGACCTTGCAGCAGGTCCTGCCGCCTGGGCCAGCTCCATGTCCTTGTTGGCACTGGCGGAAGACATCGCAAAAGTGAGGGGGGCTGGTAGCGGTGTCGTGGTACCCCTGGGGCATGCTCATGGCACCCCAGGGTACCACAGAACCCTGGTTGGGAATCACTGACCTAGAGGAAAGGGCAACATCAAAGAGTAGACTATATCGCTTCAGGTTTCTGCTATTTTCCTTCCCCTCCCCCAAACTCCGCCCACCCTAGGCTCTGCCCCCAAATCTCAAGAACTTCCCAACCCAGATTTGGCAACCCTACTAGGTCAGACACCATCCCTTCCTTGCTCTTCTCCCACTGCAAAAATCAGCGGTGGCAGGAATACAAGCACGGCAACAGGGGATCACCCACCGCAAGTGGGCATTTGCTAAGCCTGCCAGCGCCGGCGTTCTCACAAGTCACCCCCCATCTTCCATGCATCAGTCGCAGACCACAATATTTTATTTTCCCTCCAAGAGAAAGTCAGCGACGTTAGCTGACTCTCAAACCGAACCTCCTGGATGTTGAGAACGAGTGACACATCCGTCCCGAGGCTGGAAAATCAAAAGCTGGCCTCGTGCCTCCCATTTCCTGGAAATGCCACTGGGTTTTATGACTGATGCACACTGAGAGAGAAGAGGTTTAATTTGCTACACGAACGCGACACAAGGTTCTGAAATAAAAACAGGTTGGCACATTGTATATAGCGACACGGTGAGAGACTCGTGATGCGGTTGGAGCGTTCAGCAGGAGAGTCGGTACCCCTCAATTATTAAATGGCATACTTCTCCTTTGTCTAGCAGGTGGCACGTAATTAAGCAATTAGCTCCCGAGAAGGCCAGAGTTTTAATCATCCTGGGTAGATGGACAGTATTCTTGATTCCCCACACCTCTTTGTCAGCTCTAGCCTGAAGCGACACGAAAGGGTCACGTACGACGAGAGCATTTGAAGAGAGAAACGAATGTGTGACATAATTATTTATTTGGCACACAGTGCAGAATAAAGCGCTTATCAACAGTTCCACGGGGCTTATAAGACAGAGATGTTCCACCGGGCTTTTAACTGAGGCTTCTTGCGCGTCCTGATGGTATCTTCACAAGGACCAAAGCGAATCCAATACAATCCCACCTTGCGTGATCCCCTTTCTAAACCCACCCATGCCTGGACATTTTAATAAGCATTCACGTTCCTGAAGTGGGCCAGAGGAGTTCGTATAGGTTTAACTGTTCGCCATTTTATATCTTAGTTTATTGATGATTAGTATAGTTATAACCTTTTAGGTCTTCGTCTATTGTTTTAAACGTGTTGTACACCACCCTGAGCCCCATGTTGTTGGGGTAGAGGGGGGGATATAAATCAAACAAACAAACATTCGTTCTGAGGCCTAAATAATCATGCAGTCTTCACCTTCTGCCAGAGGACCGCACCCTCTGATTATAGGATGAAAACAAGTTATCATTAGCCAGCTGGGTGACCTTGGGCTAGTCACAGCTTCTCGGAGCTCTCTCAGCCCCACCCATTTCACAGGGTGTTTGTTGTGAGGGGGGAAGGGCAAGGAGATTGTAAGCCCCATTGAGTCTCCTGCAGGAGAGAAAGGGGGGATATAAATCCAAACTCCTCCTCCTCCTCCTCCTCCTCCTCCTCCTCCTCCTCCTCTTCTTCTTCTTCTTCTTCTTCTTCTTCTTCTTCTTCTTCTTCTTCTTCTTCTTCTTCTTAAGACTCCAAGTAGCTTTTATTATCATATCACCGCTTGGTCATCTGCTCCCCAGGCTAAACATGTCCAGTTCATTCAAGTTTTCCTTATAGGACTGGGTCTCCAAATCCCTCACTGTCTTTATGACCCTCCTCTGGACATGAGGCACCCAAAATTGAACACAATACCCCAAGTGAGTTCTGACTAGAGAAGAGTAAAGAGATGGCATCACTTCATGCGATATGGTCACTATACTTCTGCTGATGCAGCCCAAAATGGCATTTTTGAGCAGCAGTGGCGTAGGAGGTTAAAAGCTCGCGTATCTAATCTGGAGGAACCGGGTTTGATTCCCCGCTCTGCCACCTGAGCTGTGGAGGCTTATCTGGGGAATTCATATTAGCCTGTGCACTCCCACACATGCCAGCTGGGTGACCTTGGGCTAGTCACAGCTTCTTGGAGCTCTCTCAGCCCCACCTACCTCACAGGGTGTTTGTTGTGAGGGGGGAAGGGCAAGGAGATTGTAAGCCCCTTTGAGTCTCCTGCAGGAGAGAAAGGGGGGATATAAATCCAAACTCTTCTTCTTCTTCTTCATTTGCCTTTTCGCTACCATTGTTTGGCCTTGAGCAAATAATTCCTGCCCCACTTTACTGTCCTGTATGTAAAATGGAAAGGATAATGACTGGTCTCCTAGGCTGTGGGTTGTCTGAAAACCCATTTACCTCTTTTAAAGGTGACAGAATGAGGAATATTATTATTTTTTTATTGGATTTGTAAGACGCCCTCCCCCAATGGGCTCAGGGTGTCATACAACATTCAGTACAAACACAATAAAATCAATAAAACACATTTCCAACAAACCTGGCGTCATGAAATTGGTTTGAAGGAGGGTGGTTAAAACTAAATCTCCACACACATTTATACTGGAGGGTAAAAGTAAAGAGGGGAGAGGGAAAGGGGACAGTAAAGGGGGGGGGGGAATGGAAGGGAAGAGGGGAAGGCCAAAGTGGATGGAATGCCTTTGTTGTCCTCAATTGTAAGCCTGGTGGAATAGCTCCCTCTTGCAGGCCTGGTGGAACTACTTTAGGTCCCACAGGGTCCTAGTCTCATTTGGTAGTCACTTGGTTTACGTGCAAGAGTCTGGTTTATTTGGTTGCCTCAGTTGTTCAGTTCAAGGCCGATCGATGATTACAGTTGCATTTGCTTCCAACAGGGATGTGTTAACGCTTGCTTATTTTGTTAACAGCTTGTGAATGGTACAACATCAGCTTTGCAAGAACGATATCCCAGGGCTATCACTTCAACACTCTTAAGTCGCCACCGTAATAAGTTGCTCCGAACACTGACCTCTTACATTCTGTCTCTCTTTCTCTCGCTCTCATTCCGCGAAAAGGCTCCAACGGAAATCGAGTCCGATGGGCCTGATAAACGAAGACCACGAGCTAGAAATGGTGGGGCCCACACCTGTGGCAACGGCTTTCATCGATCCACATCAACAAAAGGAGAACCCCAACCAGGCGGCGGCAGTGATCAGAAGCCGTTCTCGAAAAGCGCACAGACCCAGCAGCCGGTCTACAGCGGCCGCGACTCCACCCTGTTCCCGGAATCAAGTGCCAAAGCGCTTTACGACGTCTCCGAAGCGGAGGAGCACTACCCCGCTCAATACCGAGCCCAGACTCCCTCTCCCATCAGTACAGTCAGCCACAGGACTGCCTCTCTGAGCCGGACAGAAGACGACGCCCCGACGTTCCAGTCAGAGCAAGCACAGCACAGCAGCTCCTCCCAAGGCTCTCTGATGGATCAGATCAGCAGCGTGGTGACCCGCTTCACTGCCAACATCAGCGAACTCAACTCCATGATGCTTTCCACCGCCTCGCCAGGGACGATGGTGGCTCCTCCTCTGTGTTCTTCCTACTTGATCCCAAGAGAGATCCAGCTTCCAACAACCATGACAACTTTCGCGGAGATTCAGCCTCTCCCAGCCATTGAGGTGAATGGAGCTTCCCAGTCGGGCCGGAAGCCATCTTGCGGGAGTGTCAAAGAAGGGCCCGCCACCGAAGTGGCACCAGTCGTCCCCAAGCCGGAGCTTGAAGAGTTGGTGGCTTTGACACCCCCTTCTCCTTTCAGGGACTCGATCGATTCCGGCAGCGCATCGCCCAGCTCGCCGGCATCTGAATCCGCCCTTTGTATCCCTTCCTCGCCCAAATATGACTCGCTTATTATAAGAGATTATACTCAAAGTTCTTCTTCGTTGTGAATGTAGTTCAAGCTCAGCCTTGGATCTCTGTACACCAACAAGGAGGGGAGGCCGTACCTCCAAGATCTCCAGCGTTTACAGACACAGTGAGAGTAAATAGGTCCTCTTGAACACCATGGAAGGGGGACATTTGAAGGATAGGTGAATTTAAACACAAACACACACACACACAATAAAACTTTTAGCAGATTTTTGTGGCCTTAAAAACATGGGCTTTTAAAAGGAAAAAAAACTGCTTCTATTTCCGAGGGCTTATAAGGAGTCTCTTTATTCACTTATATACCAAGTGCTTTGCATTAGTACAGTGATGAACTGTCCATACGTACAACAGGGGAGCAGAGGAAGTTAATTCTAGGCAACTGTCCATTACTTGTTTACTTTGATTCCTTAACCCGGAAGTGAAACTTGATCTTTCGTCAAGGCATAGAAGACCAAACATTGAATGTACATTTTCTAACAGACTCCAGACTTGGGACCAAATTATCCAGCTCTTTTTGTTTTGGTCGGAGGTGTTTGTTTGTTTTTTTAAAATGAAGATCTCAACCAATATTAACCTATTCTGTAATTAACTTTTTTTTTTTGTTTTGGTTACAGCATGCGACGTACATAGCAGCACGCCGCTTGTTGATAAACGATGGAAGTCGATGCATTGTATTTACCGACTGCGATCATAGAGAACTTTCAAATGACTTCTGGTCCGACAGAAGCGAACAAAAACAAAAACAAAACAAATATATACATATATATATATATATATATCTTCAGTTAGGTATCTAAATTTTTATTTCCTAACACTGGATTCACCTCCAGAGCGACGAAGTTCCGGGAGGATTTCCTGACTATTTCACCATGTTGCCAACCAATAATGGAGTAGCAAAAAATACACGAGAAAAAAAAATATTTTCTGGATTACTGTTTTATAATTCCCTTTATCAGGGCAAACGTTGAGGTGAATCATCAGTTTCTAGCAGCGTTGCGGAGCTAGAGCATAGCTTATATTCGGGCCGAGATTAACGCATATTTGTACTGGCGTTCTTACATTAACATTTGCCAGCTGGTACCAATTTTTAAATCTTCTAAGATAAAGGTGGAGAAATTGAATATTTGACTCAGAGCAGTGGTTTGCCAACAGTGAAAGGAAGTTCCTAGAAAGATATATACTGTTATCAGGGGAGGAGAAAGCTTTTTCGTCACCCCTCCCAGTGGGTCTTTTGATCAGGAAACAGCCAACTGCCCATTTTTGCCAATCAAAGGTAACTGCAATACAAGAGGCTGTACACCCGTCCTGTTGTGTTAATTCTCTAAAAGATCGCGGTTGCTGCAAGGGTCCCATCCATATGCCAGCTAGCGTTTTTTGCACAAAGCTTGAGTCCTTGTTTACAGGCAGGTAAGGCATGATACCCAACCGCAGTCTGGCGTCGCTTCCTCTCCTTTTCAGCCTTGCATTTGAACCACCTACACAGGTGTCAAATTTGCGGCCCTCCAGATGTTATGGACTACAGTTCCCATCACCCCTGCCAGCATGCTGGCAGGGTGATAAGAGCTATGAATCCATAACTATGGAAGAACCGCAGTTGTTTGACACCTATGAGAAGGAACTCGGAGTAGAGATGGCAGGAAACGTGCTTTGTCAATTGGGACACTGCTTCTCATGGTACAGCGATCATGCCCAGGTTGCTGGAAACTGCCTCTACACTGCAATTGTTTTGCATAGGGTGACATTTTGTGTGTGGCTGCTTGCGTAGTGGGTCAGAGCGGGGGACACCGCCCCAAGGAAGACTCTGAGGCAAACTTTTGTTGACTGCAGGGTAAAAGACTTGGCGTCGAGAACGTCCCCCCCCCCCTCCTTTTGCACACATTTGGTCTTTTCACATTAAGTGTACGTTTTATTCAGGTTAGCTTTTCCATTATGCAACTTTTTCCCCCTCTTCTTCAGAAGCGAGCCTGCTTTCGCTTCTGAGAGTCACCGTGTTTTCCAAAAACTCTTTAAACCTGACCTTTGTTTTTCTTCGCGGGGAAAAGCAAAACAGAAGGCACTGCACAAAGACTCCTTCAGGAGTTTTCCCTCCTCCCTCCCCATCTTTGCTCTTCCCACAAAGTTGTTGTGGTTCCCTTCTGTCCCCCACTTTGCTGCCCGCCCCCTCCCTTCTACAGACATAACCCTTTGTCACATATCCTGAGGATAACATAAAGAGAAGAGAAACCTTCCATGGCAGACAGGAATTGAACATGGGCCCCCTCCCCCAGATTAGAGTTGCCAACTCTGGAGAGTGCCAACCTAGAGATTGGCTCCCGTGGAGGGTGAAGTTGGAGGAAGGAAGCGAGCTCGGCCAGGAAGTGATGTCGTAGAATCCACCCTCCACAGTTCCTGTTTCCTTCAGGAGAATCCATCTTTGTATTTGGCAGCCTTGCCCAGATCCTCCTCTGACGCTCTAACCCTGACACTCCACACGCCAGGCCACTTAGCAGAAGTAACTACCGCTCTGGCTAGACAGGGATAATCCATACCTAGGTGTGTTCCCCCTTCCTAGATTAATCAACATGCACAGAGGGGTGTGTGAACTGGCTGCACTCAAAAACACTCGCCGTCCGAGGGTGAGAACCTCTTGTGCAAAGCCCTTTCCCAATAACCACACCACTCCTTTTGCTGGGGTAAATCAATTGGCCATAGCCATTTTATTAATCAAGCAGACCCTAGCAAGGGTCTTGATCTGGTCATATTTGCATCATGGCGAAGCTCCCGCGGGTGGATGCCCAATATTGGAGCTTCACTCCACCGTGGGGCCCTGCCAGGCGGTCGCTCCTGGCAAGAGGTATTCCCCATCTGCCCTGATCGGCAGGGCGGTTGCCTCTTGCCGCCGTCGGCTACTCCCAAGGGGAAGAGATAGCTCCCTAGCTCCCATCCCCTGGCCCTTCCAGATCAATACCCATACATGGCTATGACAAGAAAACATGCATCAACAAAGCTTGAAAAGATAGGGAGAGGCTGGAGGGCAAATCGTCAGCCGGCCGAAGCACATGGCCGGCACAAAGGAGGGCTTGGTCCTTTAAAGGCTCGGGCCAGCCCTCCCACTTCCTGTGACGTCTGCCCTGGTTTAACATGGCCACGGGTCTGCTTCCGCCCTTCCTTGGGCAGAAATAGCCAGCTTAGCTGTGCCTACCCACCCGGAGAAGCAACTGCAGCCCATGGTGATTGACAGCAGTCTTTTCCCTTTAAAGCTGTGGAAAGTGATGGGAAATGTATGTCGTCTGGCCAGAGCTGTGAATGAAGTGGTAGACCCCTAAAGCTGAAGTGGGTGATATTTCTGAATATTCTTTTTTGAATGGTCCACGGAATGGAATGTTCAGTGTCCCTTTTCAAATGTTCTGCAGGGGCAAGTAAAAAATCTTCCCATATCCAGAGGGAAGGGCTCTAGCTCAGCCTCTTCTCAGTTGGGCTAGTTTTCTACTTTTGTTACCGTTGCATAATTCAGAGCACTTAAAATGTGCCCCCCTCCTTTGCAGTCTGAAGGGCCCAGTCCATTCCTACCCCTTTACAACTCTCTACCAGTTCCTTCAACCAGAGGACTTTCACTTACGAAAGCCGCCTGTTGCTGCCCCTTTCATCAAGGGAGCGATGGACATGTGAGTTCTGATGCCGATTGAATAGTCAGAAGCAATCGGCCGCATGGTAGCCGGATCATGAGAAGCAGTCCTCCATTAGGTCTGGTTCACACATTCAAGAGAATGAGATGGGAACAATTGGTGTGGGAGGGCGGGACTCTGTGGTGGTAGAATGGATCTCACTGTTCCAGGGGGCCGGATTCCAGCTCTAGATGTTCCTTGGCCAAAAGCTGTAAAAGTCCCTGCAACTAGAAAACTAGCACAACAGAGAGAAATGAGGACGCGGTTGTGGAAAGTGCTGTCAAATTGCAGCCAACTTACGAGCTCATAGGAATCTTGAGGCAAGAGACGTTCAGAAGTGGTTTGCCATTGCCGGCTTCGGCATGGCAGCCCTGGACTATCCAGGGGAGGGCAGAAAGAATTATCCCACCTCTTTCCTTGCTATCCCAGTTTTCCAGTTGCAGGGAGTTTTAAATAGGGGAGCATCCCACTCTGTGATCCTCCTCCCCATCACACACACACAGGGTTGCCATCCCTGGCTGGGGAAATTCTTGGAGGTTTGTGGGGCAAAACCTGGAGAGGGAGCTCACCAACATTCTGATATCACTCTAGGACAGGGGTGGGGAACCTGCGGCTCGAGAGCCGCATGCGGCTCTTCTGCCCTTGCACTGCGGCTCCACGAGCCGAGCCACCGGCCCCATCCTTGCCCGCCCTGCAGGCAGCAGGGCAGGCGCACCAACTGCCCATGGCCAGCTGGGCCGCACCGCGGGCTTCCCCTCTCGCCCGCCCCGTTGGAGCGGGGCAGGTGTTTTCCCGGCGGCCGCCGAGACCGAGCTGCTGGCCCCATCCTTGCCCGCCCTGCAGGCAGCAGGGCGGACGCATCCCTGCGCTTCTCAGAATGAGCGGAGTAAAAGGTAAAAAAAACCCAATATATACAGTGTTATCTTTATTTTAAATGTCAAAAATTATTTGCGGCTCCAAGTGTTTTCTTTTCCCGTGGAAAACGGGTCCAAATGGCTCTTTGAGTGTTAAAGGTTCCCTACCCCTGCTCTAGGACTTCTGTTTCTCCTAGACTCTATGGTATACCACCGATTTTGCCTCTCCACCCCAAGTACTAATCTCTGTAGTCTGGAGATCAGTTGGAATGTCAGAAGAACTGTACGCCCATACTGGAGGCTGGCAACACTGTCCCCTCATGTAGCGTGAAGTGGTACACTCCCATCTGCACCCTACCTTCTCATTTTCCTGCAGGTGTGAACCAGACCTTTGCAACTCAAAAACTTTGCTTGGCCAGGGAGCCTCACCATTTCTGACTTGGAGCGACTCTTTTTAAAGGGAATGTAGAGGAAGCACCATAGGCGGGATCCAACCAATAACACGGACGGGACTGCCGTCATAATCCATTTGCGCGCGCACACTCAAACACCCCCCTTCAAAAGAATCTGAGAGGAAATCGCCATGGTCGGCCTAGAGGAAATGTTGCTACTCTTTCACAAGCAACCGTTCTGAGCGATGTTTACCCGCTTGTACATTGCAGCTCCGGACTGTGATTAAAAAGAAGACTTTTTCAAAGCAATACAAAGGGAAGCCCTGAAACGGAAGAGACTTTAAATGAGGTAGAAAACAATCTTTTTGGTTTCCTGGAAGCTCCAACCAACGCATTAGGGTCTGATTGATAGCCTGGTGCATGGTTTATTTTCCTCCCGTACCTGGACTATAAATCCTAAAATTTCATGGACTGCCTGCTATCCTGACACTTTTTAAAAAAATGCAGGGAAAATGGATGGAACGCCTGGATGGAGAGCAAATCATTCAGAAAGGTATAAAAACGTGCAACCTTTTCTCCCCCGATACCCTTTGAAAATCCCGAATGTGCGTTGCCGATTCCTCTCTTCCCCCCTTCCTTAAAACAGTGGTCCTCAGGTGCCAAACTTTGATTTAATTAAGTTCAAATTTGGAGGATGGGGTGGCAATGGACAGACAGATCGATGCAGCCTTATACAAAGATAGCCTTAGATTAGGGAGCCTTGAGAAAAAAGATTGCTGTGTATCTCCCCCACCCGGTAAAACTGTCTCCTGGGGTTTGCTGTTAATGGATCCTTTGCGAGTAACTAGTTTTTGCAGTTGTTAATGTATTTTTTTGCGCTCCTTTTCACTGAAGGGGACTGACGCTTGTGTGATTAAGCAGCAGTGATTTGTTGCATTCAAAGTCACAACGGGATGGAGTATGAAATTGTTGTTGCGTGGGGGGGGCAAGGTTAGAGTGTGCGACTCAGTTGAACTGAGATGATTCATCAGCTGCTTCGACTGGTACAGCCCTTTCGCAGGGAAAGGGTACTTGCGGAAGGGATTTCCCCAGGGGTTTGTTGGCATCCCATACCTTGGCTAGAGGCACACAAGCCAGATCCTTAATTCTTTGAGGTCAAACTCATTGAGAGCAATTTTATTGTGTGGTCCAGATCAGAATCCATCTAAGCCCCCTGGCATCAGAAAGGTTCATCTGTGCTTTTCACTGCTAACTCAGAAGTCAATCCCGCTGAATTCAATGGGACTTACTTGCAAGTAAGGATGCTTAAGACGGCAGCCTGTGTCATATTCTGGTAGCCCTTTCCAACTGACATCCAAACTATTTACAAAATGGTACACTGGCCCAGAACGTGCCTGATATGTGCTTTCACCATATTGTGTGAAAATGGCAACGTGTATTTACTCTGAGTGGGTCCAGCTTCCATTCATGCAAACCAGAAGTGTACCCACATGGAAAATGCACACAGCTTTCCACCCAATACAGCAATGGAGTGTTGCTCTCCCCAAATGTGTGGCTGGAGGGCTCCCAGACCCCATCAATGGAAAGCCAGCATATCATCTACAGAGAGTTCTAGTGAATGACTGGATAGGCACACCGTGGTGGCGAACCTTTGGCACTCCAGATGTTATGGACTACAATTCCCATCAGCCCCTGCCAGCATGGCAAATTGGCCATGCTGGCAGGGGCTGATGGGAATTGTAGTCCATAACATCTGGAGTGCCAAAGGTTCGCCACCACCGATAGGGGATCAAGTTCACAATTCTGGCCCTATACATTCAGCCAGTGAATAGAAGGGAGGAGGGATGAACAGAGCCGGAAATCTGAACTGGAAAATCCCAAAACGATTCTGTGGGTTTGGGTTGCCTGCTTCCATTTATTTGCCTGTCGCTGATGACCTGCCTGCTTCATTTATGCCTTTTTTTTACATTATTCACATATATATTTTGATGTCATTGCGTTACATGCTATTTGTATCTCATGGGCACATAGATACAGTTGATGCGCACAGTGGAAAAGTTGAAATGAGGAATCAAAACCAGCATGAAAATGCAAAATCAGGGACAGGGGAAGCACCTGTTTTCAATAATTCCGTTTGCATTCAAGAAGAAGAAGAGTTTGGATTTATATCTCCCCTTTCTCTCCTGTAAGGAGACTCAAAGGGGCTTACCATTTCCTTTCCCTTCCCCTGCCCCCAACAAACACCCTGTGAGGTAGGTGGAGCTGAGAAAGCTCCAAAGAACTGTGACTAGCCCAAGGTCACCCAGCTGGCATCTGTTGGAGTGCACAAGCTAATCTGGTTCGCCAGATAAGCCTCCACAGGTCAAATGGCAGAGCGAGGAATCAAACCTGGTTCTCCAGATGAGAATGCACCTGCTCTTAACCACTACACCACGCTGGCAGGACAAAATACATGGGACTTAATTAGATGTTGGCAAAACATCTCCCCTCCTTCACTCCAGGCATGGCTGCCCTTGGATATGGACTACCCCCGCCCCATCTGGTTCTGTTTCTCAGCCTTGATGCAACAATAGGCATTTTGCTGGTTCTTAATCATGGTATTGGGCAAGTTTGCAAAAGATCAGATGAGACAGAATGTGCAAGAGCCTTCTCATACATATCTATTATGTGGACAGAGCGGGTATGCATTCATTTTGTGGACTGTAGCTCAGTTGGTAAAGTACCTGTAGCTCAGTTGGTAAAGTAGCTCAGCTCAGTTGGGCTGTAGCTCAGTTGGTAAAATATCTGCTTGGCATGCAGAAGGTCCCAGGTTCAATCCCTGCCATCTCCAATCGAAAAGGTCAGGCAGTAAGTGCCTGAGACCATGGGCAGCCAGTCAGAGTAAGCTGACCTTGATGGTCGGATTCTTCATGTGTTCATTTACTACCAAGTTATGGCCATGTGGACTATAGATTTGGGTGGATGTGAATTCCTCCTCACTCATACCATGTTGGAGATTCATCAGTACTGATAACTGGATGTCAAGTTACACTGTCGGAAATATCAAACCTGAGAGGACTTTCGTGACTGAGTTCTCTTCTATGCTATATATATATATATATATATATATATAATCTGAATTTACAGAAAGCTAACATATCTGGAAGAGTGGTTGTAGCCTCGCTTTCTCCTGACCTACTGTTTTTTGTGTGGGCGTGGAGGTGAAGCATTCACTTCCCATTTAGATTTTCATATGGTACTGCCCCAGATGGCCGTACCCCATCATAGAATCATAGAATCATATTGTTTGAAGAGCCATCAAGTCCAATCCCCTGCAATGCAAGCAAAGGAGAATCCATGGGAACACTCTGCAAATGATGGCAGCCAGGAGGGCAGAAAATGGTGGACATGAGCTGTGGAGAAATTTCAGACTGGAAGGACAAAGCACCTCCTTTCTCTGCACGGTGAATAGAAAACATCTTGACCCCGTCCTGAGGGGGAAAGATTGCTAATTTAGCGTTTTCAGTGGGATGGGGGAAGGGTTGAGCAGAAATAAAACTTCCTGAAGACATCTTGGGCAAAAAGAAGTGCCAACTTTCTCCCCAAAATGCTTTTTTTACCCTGTCCTCAAGACATTTTATTTGTGCTGTGCGGAGAAGGCCACAGTCGGCAGGCATTTGTGGCACTCCCTGACTGATGCACCTAGGTCAGTAGTCCTGTCTGTGGCATAGATTCAGGCTTCTGTTTCTACTTCTTTGTCCTGTGCTGGGCCACCATCTTCTGTGCAGCTCTGTGAGAGGCAAAATCACCCAAAGCATGGGTCAGGGGCCACATATGTACCACAACAATGCGATAGACTAGTGACACTTGGAAAGGTTGGGAATTCCTGCCTTTTGCAATAATGAAGTGGGGTATGTAGTTCCAGGTCAGAGGTCAGAGACGGGCAGTAGCCCTACAAACACACGCCTGCATCTAACTAAAGCTAGTCCCAGGTAAATCAACGAGGCTTACCTTTATGACAACTAACTTATCTTGTTTTACTTCAAAAGACATTAGCCTTGACTGAGCTTAGTTTTATCAATGTCCTTGGCTACGGCACATGCAATAAAACAAAAGAAACTCTGGAGGCACAATAACAAGGTCTCTTCCAAGTTGTCAGAGCGCTCAGAACACAAGATCCATTTGGCCGTCAGCAATAAAAGCCTAACCAGTGACTCACCAAAAAATTCTTGCGGCACCTTCAGGACCAATCAATGTATCGAGGGTTTTTGCACATAAATCTCTCCAGGACCCAGTCTGGAGTGATTGTATGGTGAGATACATGTTTTGTTCCTCTCACAGATGGGAAAGACAGCGGGCGTCCAGGTGGAGCCATAGATGTGGGCGAAACATTAGTAGCAAAAATGACCAGATCATGGTTCCACAACCCAGAAAACTTACAACATGCCCCAGAATCTTTTGAAGTAGAATTACTAACCTCCAGGCAGGGCCTGTATTCTCCCAGAAATACAGCTGATTTCTAGACAACAAAGACCCCTTCCCATGGGCATCTTTGGAGGGTGCGTTCCCTCCTCCCTGATGAGTTCCCTCCTCAAACTCTGTCCTCTTCAGTCACTGTCTCCAAATCTCCAGTAATTTCCCAGGCAGGAGTAGGCATCCTAAATGTGCAGGATTCCATGGCAGATACACAAGTGTTCCTTGGCAAATAAAAAAGCCAACATGGGAAGGATTCCCTGAAAGGGAAAATCTGAAAGTCACTGCAGTTTAAGACACAAGATCAGCCAGCATCAGTGGGCTCCCAGAAGTCGAAGATATAGAATCAGACCTCTGGCTATTTCAATATGCAACTAGGACAGGGGTGGCCAACCTATGGCGCTCCAGATGTTCATGGACTACACTTCCCATCAGCCCTGATTCCCCTGGTTCCCATTGTAGTCCATGAACATCTGGAGCACCATAGGTTGGCCTCCCCTGAACTAGGAAGTTTCTCAGCATATGAACCGATGTATAGTTAACCTCTCTCTTCAGGTGATTGGACAAATGGTTCCCAACTGTGACTTCAGCAGAGGTGAGCTTGTAAAGCTGCAGTGTGATTTATAGTTTCTGGTTTCCCATTCTCCCATTTCAAGTTGGACAAGAGAATTTCCCAGTAACCCGATTGTTGTTATTTTTTTATGAGAGACAGCTCAACAGCAAAGTATGGGTCTTAGGGCTGGTACAGACAGCATGGACGAGTCTGCAGCTGTGTGAATGAATTCCAATTGTAAAGGGCTGTGTGAAGGAGAAAGGAAAACTCTCCCTGATGTGTTTAATGCAAGTTGTTCCCAATTTGATGATCCAGTAGTTCAGTGGTGGATGTCTGGGTTCAGTTTGAACTCATTCTCAAAATCCAGTGCCCTAATCCAAGGGAATGTTCCCTGTTTCTTTAATGGAGGGAAAGTTCTATGCATGCAAGACAAATACAGGAGCTAAGAAATACACAGTTCAAAAGGTTGATGTTTCGGTTTTGATGCAGAGTTTAAAATGTGGGGAATTTTTTTTCCCCATTAAAATAAACTTTCTGAGTTTCTGGCACTTCCTAGCTTTCAGATTTTTTCATATGGAATTTCACAACTACTAACAAAGATCTAAAAAAAATCTGGACTTCACGACACTTACTAACAAAGATCCTTAAAAATCTGGTGTAAACAGAAACACGCGTGTCTAAGGCGAATCAGTTTTGAATGCAGAATTGTGGAATAGGAATGCAGAATTGAATGCAGAATTGTGGGATAGGAATGTCTGTTTGCCAGAGTGAAGGATGTAAAATCAAGGAATGTATTCAGATTTCCAATTTGGGGGCAAATTTTAATGAGAAGGAGAGAGCCACTGGATGCTTGCTGGTGCATTACCAACTAGGGCAAATTTACCCAGGCACCCCGCAATGGATTTTTGCCCAAGTTTGACCCCTTCATTCAGGGTAGCACTCCAGAGATCAGACCAGCGTTGGTTTCAAGGTAGGGACTACAGAAAGAGAGAGTCCAGCTTCTATTGTGTCACGTAGGCTGAACGCAAAAGCCAAACACGTAGCTGACTGTATCAAGGGAAGGGGTACCATGGGTAAAGACTCCTTCTGGTCAGTCTTCATCCAAGGAGATGAAGCAGATCTGAGGGAAGGAGGTAATTCAGCCTCCTCTGGTCTCTGCTAATCCAAATACTGATGGACTCGCTAGCACAGGTTGGTCTATCCACCCCAATTGCTTGCTGTGTTCCATACTTGGGTGCATGAAAGGGAATGGTACCTACTTTTTCTGGGCACGTTCCTGGTACACTCAGTTGTGTGCTAGATCATTCAGACTTACTTCTGGACATGCCCTCAGAGGCCATTCTTGGCTCTACCACAGTTTCTCCCTCCTCAACCCAGGAATTTCTAGATGCTCCTCAAGAGCAAAAAAACAGGAAAACAAAAACTAAAAAAGCCCAAAGGGGAAAACTTCCAGCAGCCAGAGGCTTGGGTTGAATGATGCAACTTTGCTTTTCCGCTTCCGCTTTTTTTCTTGCACCCGAGCTGTTGAAATTACTTCGATTTTATACTGTGAACAAAAAAAAAAGCATATATACAAATAGCTGTATGTAATTTTTAAAAAATCACAGATCGCTAAAGGGAACTAAAAAAATTATATTCATCGGTGACGAATCAGTGTGCATGATTTGATCTGTCTTGTCTGAACAAGGATAGCGCAACGATCTCAGCCACCTCCTGATGCCAACTTGCTCTGATCTGCCAAATGTGAACAAATATACTATGTATATTATATGTACTTATAGGATTCAATGGCAGCTGCTGGTGATATTTGTACAATTAGAAATCTATATAGGATATAGACATTTTAGAGAGACGGTGCCAATTCTAAACAATTTTTGTGTGGGCTACAAGTGCTTGTAATTTTTTTTTTAATTTGCTAATAACTTATAATGACAACTTGGTTTTGAAACATTTTGTGAGTGTTTGGGGTTCTTTTTTTAACGTTGTCGCTGCTTTGAAAACTACTAAAACAATAGAGAATGTAAAATTATTCTTTTGATGTGAACTGACTGATTTTTTCATAAAAAAAAAGAAAACAAACCTTAATCTTTTTATCGGCTCTGTTTTTGCTTTCTTACTTGTACAAAAAATGTAATTTATTTTAGCATTTTACAAAAATACATTTGCTTGTTTCTGGGTTGCCTACATCATGTTATAATTGGTGTTTATGTAGAGTCGGGTACTTTTTGAACAGTATTAAAAAAAACAAACCTGTGATACGAAGTTTGTTTCAATTGTTCTTTTCAATGCACTGTTTCTGATATTCTGGGGTTTTCTTCCTATCAGGAGGAACCTAATAAGCTAGGCATACCAAAGCATAATTCACTAGGCTGCTATTCCTTAACTATACACCTATTGTTGTACTGTTGTCTATGCCAATAAAGGCTT
Organism: Sphaerodactylus townsendi; assembly: GCF_021028975.2. NCBI lineage: Eukaryota > Metazoa > Chordata > Lepidosauria > Squamata > Sphaerodactylidae > Sphaerodactylus > Sphaerodactylus townsendi. Next base: position 16,128,542 of record NC_059428.1, on the reverse strand, counting down.
GCTGCTGCTTAACTATACACTGGGGAAATGTGAGAGTCAAAATTCTTGGAACTGCAGCAACATCACTTCCAGCACATATTGGGGTGACATTAGGATCCACCCAAAACTCCATGGTCAAGTTACAGAAGTGAATCCTGGAGCATCACCTCAATGCAAGCAAGCAAGCAAGTCTTTATTGGCATAGACAACAGTACAACAATAATAAAAAACGGATTAAAAAGCATATACAATACAGGAAATAAATGTTAGGTCAAAGGAAATCTACTGCCGTTTAGTAATTTCCAGGAGAAAGTATGCCACTATCATACAGAAAGAAGGATCAGGGTTGTCCAACAAGTAGTGTAATCTAATTAAATCAGGGAGATCAGGTAAATGTAAAGGAGTAAGATTCACATACTTGGATCTGATTTCCTTGAATCTGAGACAGTGTAGTAATTGGTGGGCCAGAGATTCAACTGAGCCATCGTTACATGGGCACAATCTTTTAGCCTTTTCTTGCTTATTAAATCTGCCATGTAACAAGGCAGAAGGCATAACATTAAACCTGGCGAGCATTATGGCTCTCCTTTGAGCATCACCCCAATGCAACGACATCACTTCCAAGTTTGCAGCCAAAGTGATATTACGGTTGTCTGCTCAAGGGAAATATATGGCGATCTTAGGAATGGAGCCTGAGGGCAGGATTTCATGATATTGAGTCCACCTTCCAAAGCGGCCATTTTCACCAGGTGAACTGATCTCTGTTGCCTGGAGATCGGTTGTAATTGTGGGAGCTCTCCAACCACTATAGTTAGCAATATTAGAGCTTCTGTTACTTGAAAGAGTTTCTGTGCATTATATGCAAATTCTTTGTGACTGTAAACAGAAAAAATAAGAGTTAATTGTGGTCTGAATAACACTTGTGTTTGTTTACAAGCGTTGACAGCATGTTTTAGGAGATTTGCGCGGAAAGAGCACCTCAGAGTCAGATTCAAATTAGAGGTGATCTTAATTCTTTGGATCAGATTTTCATGGCTTACCTAAGTTATTTTTTCCAACAACTCCATAGAACCCTAAGGTTCCTAGTATAGGAGTGTCTCTATGGCAATATCCATTTGAGCTATTTATATGCCACTTTATTATATTGCTGAAAGCAGTTTCCAAGAAAAACCAATCACTTCAAATGTGGTCCTCAATCCAAAACAGCATCATTGACCAGAAGGAAATATAGCCCCATCTAAACCAACATAATCACCAGAAATCCAACTAGACTGAAATATCAGATCATCACAAATCTTCACTGAGTTCAGCCAAATGCTCTTTTGGTCCTGTAAAAAGTATCCTAAGCCTAGGAAGCTCATTCAGTGAGGATGGGGCCACCCAGAAAAAGACCATGCTTGAATTGCTGGTAACTGAAACTCCCTGGTCAAGGCAATAGTGAGGAAGCTTTGCTGGAAGAAGCAGCATACATTAAAGTCTCATACCAGGTCCAGGAGATATTGTAACAGAAAAGTTCTCCTGCTTTCCATCACTAACAATCCTTCTCCCAACATTCCAATATGGCTACAAGGAAACATGAGACATGAGGTAAGTTGCACTCAGTTCATTCAAGGCAGTTCAATTCCCAGCATAGCCTTTTTGGTGGTAGACCTCCAAGAACTCTGTGGCAGACACCACTACATTGTTCTTTTTTTAACCCAACTATTCTCCATAGCAGGCAATGTGATGGAACACAGCTGACAGTGTTACCTGAAATGGTGGGAATCTGTCCCTTTTAGAGTGGGGAATTGGCAAGAGCAAACTCTTGGCTTAGCAAAAGGTTGAGTAGGCTCAGAACCTTTGTTGCCTATGTATACCAAGGTCAACTTTTGCAAGAAATACATAGGAGAGCAAAATAAGGTTGAACAAATTTATTTAGGGATAATAGGAGTATACAAGCACACAATAATCAAAGCAACAGAACACACAAACTGTCCTAGGATTTAAATAGTGTTGAGAGGATGGGTTTAGAATAGATGGAGTGAGTTTGATCTAGGAGTGGAAAGGTCCAATGAACAGAGCTAAGTGATCTGTGCTATCTCTGGTAGAAAAAGAAAAGAAGAGTTCGGATTTATATCCCCCCTTTCTTTCCTGCAAGGAGACTCAAAGGGGTTTACAATCTCCTTTCCCATCCCCCCCACAACAAACACCCTGTGAGGTGGGTGGGGCTGAGAGAGCTCCAAAGAACAGTGACCAGCCCAAAGTCATCCAGCTGACATGTGCTGGAGTGCATAAGCTAATCTGGTTCACCAGATAAGCCTCCACAGCTCAAGTGGCAGCTCAAGTGGAATCCAACCCAGTTCTCCAGATTAGAGTGCACCTGCTCTTAACCACTACACCATGCTGGTAGATGAAAGAACAACTTGTTGGGGACAATATTAACAGAGAAGTGTCCAGAGATATTGAATACTGGCTACTGAGAGTGGGTACTTCCTAGAGCCATGGTGGCAAACCTTTGGCACTCCAGATGTTATAGACTACAATTTCCATCAGCCCCTGCCAGCATGGCCAATTGCCATGCTGGCAGGGGATGATGGGAATTGTAGTCCATAACATCTGGAGTGCCAAAGGTTCGCTACCACTGTAGAGGGAAAAAGGGACTCTCAGGGTTATGCAGGGTGGCCCTTAATCTCCCAGGACAAATGAGATTCCTGCCTTTCAGGGGAAAGACAAGAGACAGACATCAACTTTAAGTGCTGAGTCATAAATATAATGGTTTCAGTGCTTAACCTTATTAGTCAGAGGAAGAACTTTTGGGTTAATACAATACTGGCAGGAAGACTTGGGGTGAATACGTTAACAAGTCCTTTGTCTTCACAGACTGGAGATGGGAACACTTTCCAAGGCAAGGGCAATGTTTTCTCTTAATCCCTTTTTGGAAGGTTGTGAGGCAGGTACTTTGCATGGCAGATATTGGACAAGGGCAAGTCCAGTCAAGCTTTCACTGTGTCCTTGTGGTACCCTAGCTAATGGAGAGAATAGGCCTTCCATTTGGGCATGACTCGGCTAGGCACCGGAAGGGTTGGCAGGATGGGTAAAGAAGCTTTGGCTTAAAACAGTGCCCCTCACACACACACCATGGATGGTCTGGTAACAGCAGGTCCCAGGCAACATACATACTGTAAGCTAAAGAATAATAAGAATGGTGCCAACTTTTTTTCTGGAATGGCTCCTGTGTCGTTCGCAATTGCATAACAGTCAGAACTTTCACAGAGGAAAGTTGTAGCCTTCCTACTAGGAAAGGCTTTACCTGCCGAATTTAATCATGGCATTGAGTTATTAAATGCTGTGACGCCCTGCCAGGGAGCTGGAACGAAGCTGGTAACACCCTTATTTAAAAAATTAGGCCCCATCATTTATCTGATTTATGTAAAAACTGTTTTTCTCCCGGTAAATTAAGGTAATTTCAACACTCATCAAGAGGACTGTAATTGCAATGCATGTATCAGTCCAAATCATTAATGTGACATTTCCCATGGTTAAGGTGATGGAAAGGAGAGAGGAGAGGGAGGGGTTTGCTGGATTTCACATCCCAATTCCTTTTTCTTGATATTTAAACCACATAATCAGCCATATGGAGTAAAACAAACTCAAACTAGACAAGATACCAGGAGATCCACTTTCAATGCACTTTGCAGCTGGATTTTATTGTGTGAAATAGCAAAATCCACTTGCAAACAATTGTGAAAGTGGATTGAAAGGGCACTATTCTGCATGCGCGGAAGGGGCCTCAGTTTCCCCCCTTTTAAAGGAATTTTGGAGCCTGTTATGAATTGATTCAATTTCCACCAACAAGAGAAATTCAGACAGAGGAAGGGCAAGAAGGGAGAGTCAACAAATGTTCAGAATTTCACTGTGCCCTGAGGGAGGCCCTGTGTTGCCACGCCTTTCTGCCCTCTGACTAGAGCACCCACCTGTGTAACATAAAACAAACGCAAAAGCTGAAGTTATAAAAGCATACATTAACTCTTCTCTGCAAAAAGAAACCAAGGACAAATCAAAGACAAATCTTTTTTTACAAGAGAGATAAGAGAATAAGAGGGATCAGGAATAAGAGAAATCAGTGGGTACATTTAAAAAAGTGTATTTTGGGGGAAAAAAGAAATTCCACTAGCCATAAAAACCCTAGTCATGACCCCCCTCCCACCTTCCCCAATTGCACCCATGATCTCCTTCCCCCAACTCTGCTTCCATTCTGGATGTATTGTTTTCATTCAAGGGCCACAGTTTCAGCGTGAGATGTCTGCCCTCCACCTGATAAAGCTTCCAAAGCACGTTCCACAGCCCAGCACGCAAGCAAGACCTGGGGAAAGAAGGTAGGTGTGAAGAATCGATTTTCTGCAGAGACATGAAAACGCATATACAGATGCAATAGAACTTGTTTGGATTCTTTGGGTGGCATGACAGCAGGTCAGAAGTCATTATCACTCTTCAAAGCAGAACTTATTCCCTCATTGTTTTTCCAAGAAGGCACTGTTCACAGAATACTTAGGGGAGCAGGTCTCCATAAATGGTGTCCCTGCGTGTCATGTTCAAGTGTCCTGCCCAGCTTTGTGCAGAGTGATTTATACCCACAGCGGGTGGCTAAGGTTTTTCTGTTCAGGTCTGTCTATCTATCTATCTATCTATCTATCTATCTATCTATCTATCTATCTATCTATCTATCTATCTATCTATCTATCTATCTATCTATCTATCTATCTATCTATCTATCTATCTATCTATCTATCTATCTATCTATCTATTTGTTCTGCCTGCCTGCCTGCCTGCCTGTCTCTCTATATCTCATTTAAATCTCTCTGTCTCTCTGTCTATCTGTCTATCTATCTATAATTTGTTCTGCCTGCCTGCCTGCCTGTCTCTCTATATCTCACCTAAATCTCTCTCTCTCTCTCTCTCTCTCTCTCTATCTGTCTATCTATCTATCTATCTATCTATCTATCTATCTATCTATCTATCTATCTATCTATCTATCTATCTATCTATCTATCTATCTATCTATCTATCTATCTATCTATCTATCTATCTATTTGTTCTGCCTGCCTGCCTACCTGTCTCTCTATATCTCACCTAAATATCTCTGTCTCTCTGTCTCTCTCTCTATCTATCTATCATTTGTTCTGCCTCCCTGCCTGTCTCTCTATATCTCACCTAAATCTCTCTCTCTCTCTCTCTCTCTCTATCCATCCATCCATCCATCCATCCATCCATCCATCCATCCATCCATCCATCCATCCATCCATCCATCCATCCATCCATCCATCCATCCATCCATCCATCCATCCATCCATCTATCTTACATTTTCAAGTTCTCCACATAAAGTCAGTGTTGGTATAGTGGGTTGAGAAAGGTAAATCCAAACTCTTCTTCTAGACGTATCTGTTAAGGAACAGAATCCCAGCCAACTTCAAAGGCTTCTGGACACCCATGACCAAGCTAGAAAATACTCCTATCCCTAATTTGTTCACAAGGATGAGACCTTATTTTAGACCTTTATTTTTTAAAAAAAAGTTTATTAATGTTGTTATTTAAAATGTTCGTTATCCACATTTCTTCTTTCTGGAGCTCACCGCAACTTACACATGTAGGTAAAACACATAAATAAAATACATTAAAATGTAAAACCCAAAATTCAGACTCACAACTCTGAACTGCTACTAAATTTAACCAGATATAGTTGTCAATAAAACCGTCTTTGGCTGCCTCCTAATGATTGAAAGGGAGGTGGCCAGGTGCATCTCTCTGCGGAGCTTGTTCCGTATTTGTGGGGCTGCTACAGAAAATGTTCTGTGTTGTGTACCTGAAACCCCCATGCTCAGAATGGGTTGACCCAGAAAGGGGTGGAGACTCAAAGCAGCAGAAGGCTGCAGAGCTCATGTAGTTTGGAGGAGACAAGGCTACCAGACTTGGACCTTGGTTGTATAAGCCCTTAACACCTTGTTAAGGGTTTCTTTTTGTGGTTGTAATGGGTGAGAGTTCTCCTGGAAACCTTCATCATGTTGAATCCTGTTCATCAAGCCCTTGGAGTCTTCAGGAGCCAACCCACTTGCAAAGAAGAATTGGACGTGGCAGTATCAGTAGACTGTAAATATAAGGACTTGAAAATGCAACCTGAACAGGACCTTGAAGTGTGATGTTAAATGTTGATGTTATATGTTATATGTTAAGAAAGTAAAGCATTTTGTTTTTAAAAATTTGTTGTTGCAAACTCATTCCAAGTTCTGCCCCACAGAACCCACAAGCTGAGGTTACATACCCACCAAGCAAACTTCTATGATTGACATGGTGGCCAACCTCCACATAGTGGCTGAAGATCTCCTGGGATTACAACTGCTCCCCAGGTGACAGAGATCAATTCTCCTGGAGAAAATGGCCCCCGTGGAAGGTGGGCTCTGTGGCATTATACCCCGTTGAAGTTCCTCCCCTTCCTAAACCCTGCCCTCCTCAGGCTCCACCCCCAAAATCCTCAGGTACTTCTCAACCTGGAGCTTACAACTCTGTAAGTCAGTCAGGATGGCCTCTCCTTGTGATCTTAATTCCTAGGCAGGAACATATGGGAGAAGAGGGTCAGAGAACCTGGTCCCAAGCCACGTAAGCAGAGGTGGGATCCAGCAGGTTCTCACAGGTTCCCGAGAGTAGGTTACTAATTATTTGTGTGTGCCAAGAGGGGGTTACTAATTGGGTCCGCTTTTCCATCTCCACGCCCTCGCCTCCCCGAGAAGCATCCTGCCTTTGAACGTGAAGGTTCCATATAGCAATGGTGACTAATAATGTAACTCCCTGAACTGGGTTAATCCCTTTCAGGTACTGCAATTCATGGATTCTCAGCCTTCCGTACCTTTTATCTCACCAGTCTCTATCAAAGAACCTGTGTGTTTCACCATTGCTGTGTTCAGATTTGTGAGTTGGGGCATTTTATATAAGGTGATGATGATTTAGAAACGACCTGGTGCAAAAATTTTTGGGGGGGTCATGGTGGGGTGGCTGCCCATGGGGGGGCATCCAACTCAGGTTTTGCCCAGGGCTCAGGTTTGCCTAGGTACGCCTCTGCCCCCTTTGCTGAGGGGGGGCTGGCGAGGGGACCTGTTACTAAAATTTTTGGATCCCACCACTGCACGTAAGGCTTTAAAATTGCCTTGGGAGATGAAGAGGTGAGGCTATTTTGGTTCTCAATCTCAGTAGGATTAGGCCCCCTGGTGAAAAAAAAAACAGATTTAAGGTGGCACAACAGATCCGGGGGCAAGATATCATCTAATTTGCTCCTCGGTTCAAACAGGGAACAATCAGGGCCTTTCAGTGTATGAACTCTTCATTTCACTTCAGAAAAGACTTAACAGCCAAAAAAGATCAGGAGTGAGTGATGAACTCTTTCCCAGGGAAATGTACTGATCCATATCATTTCTATTGTTTTATTCAACCCCACCTCAGAATGGCGTGCACAGGAATTATCCTCACAGCCACCACTTGAAATGGGAATGAACTACTGGTTTCCCTCATCCGATTTCAAATTCCATCCATTTGTTCACAACGGAGCTTCTTGTATGCT
>NC_059428.1:15802066-15820879 GCF_021028975.2 Sphaerodactylus townsendi | reverse complement strand
GTCCCAACGTTCTACCACGGTGCTGCTGGGTCAGCAGTGCATTACTACAAAATTAAATGCATTCCAGACTATAAATGTTACTTTTTAAGATCCTTATGACTACGATGAATTGTTTTGCAGGATAAATCCTAAATAACGCCAGGACATCCTCATATACTATAGGCTTCAATTAAAAGTTGGTTCATTGAGCCAATAGATATCTTTCTCTTGAAAGAAAGGTGTTGTATTAAAACCTACTGTGGAGAAATGTAACCAAATATCACAGTCGTAATGATGTAAATGAAAAGTCTGGGAGATGCGTAAAATAATAAACTCTGTGTTGCCCTCCTCGCAGGTTGCTTTGCAGTACATAATTGTCAAACGGTGCTAGAAACTAGAATGTTTGCGGATGATTCATTAAACTGTTTGTGCCCTACCTTTCTCTTGTGGTTCAAAATGGCTTCTGGTTCCAAAAATTAAACACGCAGAATGCAGTCAATCGTCATTTACCAAGAAAAGTCCTTTATCTTATCTGCAGCTGCCACCCGCTTGGCCTCTGCAGGCAAGGAAACAGAGCAGGGCTTTGGAGGCAGATCTTAATGCTGAAAGTGACCTCAAGACTGACAGCAGCGTTCTATAATTTCTTGCCTTTCCCCCCCATGTTGGGACTGTGACCTCATCTTGCAAAATGTATGTCATATTTCCAGTAGGCCGAAGCCTGCCCCACTGACCGCTGAGGTGACCAAAGCCGCTTCCTCCCTGCCTACCTCCTGGGACTGGCGAAATGTTAACGGTGTGAACTATGTCAGTCCGGTGCGAAACCAAGGTAAGGCACGTTCTCAAAATGGTAAGCTCTCATCTACAAGACACGCAGAATTTATCAAACATGGAACAACTCTATGGCTACCAATCTTGATCCTCCTTGATCTGAGGTTGCAAATGCCTTCGCAGATCAGGTGCTCGGGAGCAGCAGCAGCAGAAGGCCCTTGCTTTCACATCCTGCACGTGAGCTCCCAAAGGCACCTGGTGGGCCACTGCGAGTAGCAGAGTGCTGGACTAGATGGACTCTGGTCTGATCCAGCAGGCTAGTTCTTATGTTCTTAACTCAAGAATGTGCTTTTAAAAGGGCTGTAATCTGAAGCTAGGCTTATTGTGAGTATCAATTCCCTTTTACTGCCTTGTCTTCAACCTTTGTAACATACTTCCTGCATTATGGCCTGTCATGCCTTTCGTCCCACAAAAATATTTGCCTGCCACTCCCTTTGCAGACGGGTTTTTCTAGCATCCCACCTACCCCTCCAAGATACCTTAACTCAGGGGTCCCCAACCTGATTCTCACCAAGTACCTTTTCTGACACTTGCCAAGTCAGAGAGTTTTAGTTTGCATCATTTTTCCATTCTGTAATCCTGATTAGTTGTTTATCGAATGTCTTTGCTGTTAGACTGAATTATCTCTTTAAATATCTTGAGATTCGCCTTGAGACTTGTCAAGAAAGGTGGGCCATGAAAGACGCTGGGCGTCTCTGACTGGTCTGCCATCTAGAGCAGTGATGGTGAACCTTTTTGAGACCGAGTGCCCAAATTGTAACCCCAAACCCACTTATTTATCACAAAGTGCCAACACGGCAATTTAACCTGAATACTGAGGTTTTAGTTTAGACTAAAACGGTTGGCTCCGAGGCACGTGTTACTCGGGAGTAAGCTTGGTGGTAGTCGGTGGCTTTGCTTTGAAGCAACCGTGCAACTCTTCCAACGGGTGAATCACGACCCTAGGAGGGTTTGCTCAGAAGCAAGCTCCACTGCCAGCAACCGAGTTTACTCCCAGGTAAAGATCGTGCTTTAGTTCTTCGCATGAAAATCTGTGGGGTTTAACAGCTTTAACAGGGTTGGCCTAAGCACTGCTTCCCCAAAATCCAGGTCTTCTGGTTTTAATGCTAATAATCGAGCCCAGCGCTCCAGGCCAGCCTATGCGTGAGGGGGCACTCTGCATGTGCCCACAGAGAGGGCTCTGAGTGCCACCTCTGGCACCCGCGCTTTCATAGGTTCACCACCACTGATCTAGAGCTAAATAGCAGTGTACCCTTTACATAATCCGTGTCTCACCTTCTTGTCACATGGCTGATGTCCTGATTGAAGTTGCGGGTTCACAGGACATTACAGTGGGATTTGTATCTGGAAATACAGTTGAAGGTCTTCACTGCCGAGGAGAAACAGTTATTTTGGGAGAGGAGGGGGGTTATGGTCTTATTAATTTCTTAAATAATTGCTATTAAGAACGCTTGTTTGGAAATTAACCTTCCCATAGCCTTAGAGAACCGGGCTGGGAAAAAAATAGCAGCAATTGGAAAGAGAACCAATCCCTTTGGAACAACACATCATTTTCTAAGAGTGGTTTATGCCTGTTAATCACCCTTTTTTGTTGGCGATCCCATTGGCCATGGATCAAGAGGTTCTTTAATGCAATTTCAACTCTGTTAAAATTGAATTTTGAGAACATCAGAAAAGCAGTTGGTTTTATAAATTAGCTCAGATTGCATTTGATAACCCAGGTCGGGTCGCCTACCGCCTTTCTCCCAACCTTCCCCAGACATCAATTATTGCCTCTTAGTTAGCACGCCTTAACGCATCACAGAAGCTGCATGGAATAAATCAATTTATTTGGGTTGGATATTAAAGAAAGCAATTACTATGGTCGGCCCGTGCAGCGTCTCGTAAAACTTGTCGGGGCTTTGAGAGCTCAATGCGGTACGTCAGATTGACAGGGTTTCGTTATGCGACAGGGATGCGCGGCGAAGCGGAGGCAAGTGCTAACAGCTCAAGTTGCTGCTGGAATCTGAATCTTCGGAATTTCAAAAATTCCAAACTTTGTGCACTTCTGGCCCACGTGCTCTAGTGTGTCCCATTCTGACAGTCTTATTCCTCTAAGCAGAGAAGCTCATTATAGTTCAGTGGTGGTGAACCTTTGGCACTCCAGGATTATGGACTCTTATTGTGGCCCTTGCCAGCATGGCCAATTGGCCGTGCTGGCAGGGGCTGATGGGAATTTTAGTCCATAACATCTGAATTGCCAAAGGTTCGCCACCACGCCTATAGTCGGTGCTGCCATGTGGTCATATTGTCAAAATCCGCAAGTAAAAATGACCTTTGTGTAAACTGGGAGGGTCAGTTTGGATCATGGGTGGCAGAATGTCGGGAACGCGTTTTTTCGGGTACTGCTTTAGCCAGGCTTTTGTGAAGCCCTCTTATGCTGAATGGGGAATCTTGGAGAGGAACACGTATCTCTGAAGATGCTGTTACATATGTGGGCTAAACATTAGGAGCAAAACCCATGGCCACATAGCCTGGAGAACTAAGAACAGCCAGTTAAGGTACCATTCAGCCCATCAGGTTAATCCGGAATGAACACAGATACCCGCCGTCGAAGGCTTTCATGGTCGGAATCATTGAAAGCAGTGTGGTTTCCGGGCTGTATGGCCGTGTTCTAGCAGCATTCTCTCCTGACGTTTCGCCTGCATCTGTGGCTGGCATCTCAGAGGATCTGATGGTAGGAAAGGAAAGCAAGGCGGAGCATATATTACCCGTGAGTAAAGGTCAATAGGTGAGGGCATCTGAATAGGAGTGGCCTGGCAAGTGAGTAACAATGAAGCGTAGTATGTGAGATTCTTCAGGTTCCCATTGACCTTTACCAATAGGTATATATACTCCACTTGCTGTTTCCTTTCCTACTATCTGATCTCTCTGAACATTTTTCAGCCACAGATGCAGGCTTAAACGGCCAGGAGAGAATGCTACTAGAACACGGCCATACAGCCCGGAAACCACACAGCACCAAAACACAGATCTACTTGGAACTGAGAGGATATCTAGCAGAGAGGTGGCTACTTCAAACTTTTCCCTGCCAATAAATCTATATTTGACCCCTGCTTGATTGTGTGGTTTCAGATGGGGAAATATTATCACCAAGCTTCAGTTCTTCCTGGTGAAATGGAAATAAAGATTACCTACCATGTGGAGTGCGGTATATGCTGCTTAAAATGGTGACGCCATGCAACATAGTTACTTGGGAACAACAGGATTTCCAGTAATGTTTCCCAGATTCTGGATAGCAAGTATGCAATTTGCTAGTAAAAAAGGGGGGGAAGGGGGTGGTCCCTAATTATTTTGCATAATGTTTAAGAGTGTGGAGAACCTTTCATATAGAATATTCTGCTCTGTTTTCAGGTTCTGCATGAGCAATTGCCCTGGTTGTGCTCTGCTGTGTGGAAGCGCATGATCAGTGCAGTAACCTTCGCTTTGGTGCAAACAGGAGAGCTAAATCTGCTGTTGTCTGCAGCGGTCAGTCACGCTAGAAGGGTGGACAAATGCGGTTTGTATTAATAGGAAACAAACTAAGATCAAAAAAGTAATTAATGCAGAGATGCAGGAGTCCGCCTCCACTCTGGATTTACAGTGTATGGAGGGGGAAATAATCTTATCATCTGAGGTTCCTCCCGCAAGACATGTAGAATAACGCACGTTCAATTCACTCTTCAGTGCATTTTGCAGCTGGATTTTACTGTGCTGAATAGCAAAAATCACCTTCTGCAGACAGTTGTGAAAAGTGGGATTGAAAGTGCACTATTCTACATGTGTGGAACGTACCTAAATTCTTTTCATAACATCAGTGGATCCCGCCGTCCTCCCTCCTTTTTTTCTTTTAGGGGATTTGATAGTTGGTGCCATCTTTGTTATGTTGCTGATTAGTGTGCTGCATTTTAATGGGGTGGGGTTTATTTATATAGAGCCAAATTAACTAATATTTAACTGATTTTAGCCTCTGATTTTATTGTGCTCTATCTATGTTCTGTTCACCGCCCTGAGCCCTCCAGGGGAGGGCGGTAATAATAATAATAATAATAATAATAATAATAATAATAATAATAATAAGCCACTCCATGGGCAGTACTTTAAGAACATTGAAGGGAAGGTTGACAGCAAGAAAACATGGGAGTGGCTCAGAAGGGGAACTCTAAAGAAGGAAACTGAAGGCCTGATTTTTGCTGCCCAGGAGCAAGCATTACGGACAAATGCAATAAAGACACAAATCGAAAAGTCTTACAATGACCCAAAGTGCCGTCTCTGCAAAGAGGGTGATGAAACTGTGGAGCACATCATCTGCTGTTGTAAGAAAATAGCCCAAACTGACTATCTTGAACGTCACAATAGGCTAGCAGCAATGGTGCACTGGAACCTTTGCAAAAAGTACGGCCTGCCCTGTAGCAAGACCTGGTACGAGCACAAGCCAGAGAAGACCACAGAAAATGAAGAAGCAAAAATACTCTGGGACTTTAGAATACAAACAGACAGACACCTGGCACACAACACCCCAGACATAACAGTGATAGAGAAAAAACATGTTTGGATCATAGATGTTGCTGTGCCAGTTGACAGCAGGGTAGAGGACAAAGAGCTGGAAAAGATCACAAAATACAAGGACCTACAAATTGAAGTTGAACGATTGTGGCAGAAAAGAACAACAGTAATCCCACTAGTAGTCGGTGCTCTAGGAGGAATCCCAAGAAATCTTGAAAAACATCTGGAAAGCCTAAACTTGGACAGAACATCAGTCCACATGCTGCAGAAAGCAGCACTTCTAGGAACTGCACACATTCTACGCAAATACCTCTAATATCCTAGGTCCTTGGGAAGGACTCGATATTCAGAGATGAATTCCAGACACTTGTGCTGTGTTGTTATGTGTATAATAATAATAATAATAATAGTAGTAGTAGTAGTAGTAGTAGTAGTTGTGGTTGTTGTTGTTGTTGTTGTTAATAACTGTTTCTCACAGCACACTAAGGTTTCTCTAACACACTGGCAGTTGCCCTAGCATGCACCTTGGGAATTTCTGATCTCAGACATAATGGTTGATTGACTAATATTGCTTCCTGTCGTTCTCAGAGTCCTGCGGAAGTTGCTACGCCTTCGCTTCCATGGGCATGATGGAAGCACGGATTCGAGTCCTCTCCAACAATACGCAGACTCCAATTCTGAGTCCCCAGCAAATTGTTTCCTGTACGGAGTATGCTCAAGGTAATCAGAATGGTTTCCAGAGAACCTTCGTTAACATTAATACTTAATGCAGCAATGGCGTAGGAGGTTAACAGCTCGTGTATCTAATCTGGAGGAACCGGGTTTGATTCCCCGCTCTGCCGCCTGAGCTGTGGAGGCTTATCTGGGGAATTCAGATTAGCCTGTGCACTCCCACACACGCCAGCTGGGTGACCTTGGGCTAGTCACAGCTTCTCGGAGCTCTCTCAGCCCCACCCACCTCACAGGGTGTTTGTTGTGAGGGGGGAAGGGCAAGGAGATTGTAAGCCCCTTTGAGTCTCCTGCAGGAGAGGAAGGGGGGATATAAATCCAAACTCTTCTTCTTCTTAATTTTGAGAACTGCCTTTTGAGTTGAGCAAGGGCTGAATAGCCGGCCACCTTCAGGACAGCGACTCATGCTGAGATGGGACATTCAGCCTCCCAAGAGGAACTTAAATTTGAGCCGAGGCAAAGGTTCTTTCCCATGTGGGCAGAAGCAAAAGGTAGTGAAGGGGATGCAGAATTCTGTTGGTGTCTCTTCTTACTAGGACCCCTTCCGCACATGCAGAATAATGCACTTTCAATCCACTTTGAATGCACTTTGCAGGTGGATTTTACTGTGTGGAATAGCAGAATCCACTTGCAAACAATTGTGAGAGTGGATTGAAAGTGCATTATTCTGCATGTGCGGAAGGGGCCTATGGGAGTAGAAAGCCTTTCACCCATAGCTTGCTTGAGGGAAAAGTGGTTGGTTTCTCTAGGAAGGTGTTGGGGGTGAGGAGGGGGCAAAAATATGCCTACCTCAAGAAGCAGCAGAGAGCAGTGGAACAAGTTACCTAAAGATGGTCTTTGTTCATCAAGCACAGCCTTGATTGCCATCTGCGGAGGGTGTCCTAGCTTTGTATTTTCTGCCCTGAGCTGGAAGTTGAACAAGATAGCTTGCAAGACCGTTGCTTTTGGATTTTAATAGTTGAAAATAATGATGGCAGATGGAAATCGGGGTGAATGTGTTAGGTCAGTGCCATCCTGTGGTACTGGAGATCTTCTCCCAACCTGGTGGAACTGGAGATGGTGGATGGCCTCCCTCACAAGGTGTCTGTTGCGGGGAGAGGAAGGGAAGGAGTTTATAAGTCGCTTTGAGATTCCTTACTGGAATGAAAGGCAGGGTGTAAATCCAAACACTTCTTTTTTTGGAGCAGCAGTGGCGTAGTGGTTAAGAGCAGGTGCATTCTAATCTGGAGGAACCAGGTTTGATTCCCCACTCTGCCGCTTGAGCTGTGGAGGCTTATCTGGGGAATTCAGCCTGTGCACTCCCACACACACCAGCTGGGTGACCTTGGGCTAGTCACAGCTTTTCAGTGCTCTCTCAGCCCCTCCCACCTCACAGGGTGTTTGTTGTGATGGGGGAAGAGCAAGGAGATTGTAAGCCCCTTTGAGTCTCCTACAGGAGAGAAAGGGGGGGTATAAATCCAAACTCCTCCTCCTCTTCCTCCTCTTCTGATTATGTTTTTGATGTCTCTCTGAGCCGCTATGCCACCCCAAAACTTTCCCTGACTAGAACCCAATATGCTATTCTGTTTGAATACAAAGATGTACTTTACTTTGGTGGGTGGCAGGATCCTAAGGGTGTAACATTCATACGCAGCTTACCCCATGTCCTAATGGGAGGTTTGATATTAGTGAATGGGTAACGTCATTCAAAGGCACAGGAGAACAGCTTCAAAATGGCAAGGTGGCTTTCTGTGGGAGGCGATGCACAGGAGTGAATATGAGTCTTACCAGGTTTACCAGAGTGAATATGAGTCTTACCAGATTCATGAGTCTTACCAGATTTAATATATGGAGTCTTTTACTGTGCAAAATGGATGCTCAGATGATGACTGCAACCCTTCAAGAGGGACCTGACAGGATTAGCCATGTCTGCTTGCCCCGGTGTCTCTGTTGTTTCATGATAAATAGCCAGTGTGATATAGTGGGTTGGCATAATATCTGGGGGACCCAGGTTCGAATTCCCATTCATGCCATAGAGCTTTGTAGGTGATCTTGGGTCACACACCCTCAGCCTAACTTACCACACAGGGTTGTTGTGAGAACAAAATGGAGGAGAGGAGAACAATGTAAGCAACTTTTGGTCCCCCACTGGGGCGGAAAAAAAGGTAAAGGTCCCTGTGCAAGTACTGGGTCATTACTGACCCATGGGGTGATGCCACGTCACGATGTTTACCAGGCTGACTGTGTTTATGAGGTGATTTGCTACTGCCTTCCCCATTCCTCTGCAGCACAGGTGTCAAACTCACGGCCCTCCAGATGTTATGGACTACAGTTCCCATCATCCCCTGCCAGCATCATGCTGGCAGGGGATGATGGGAGCTGTAGTCCATAACATCTGGAGGGCTGCGAGTTTGACACATGCTACGGTTTACCCACATCAAGCTGGGTACTGGTGAGAGAGGTGGGGTGCAGTTGAGTTAAATAAATAAAATGTAGGATGTGTGCGCCTGTGTTTCTCTGGGAAAAGGTGTGGTTAAAAACACTAGTGCTGATAATCGTAGTGTCTTTAGAGCCACTCCCCAAAATTTCTGTTTTCCCACCCAGGTTGCAATGGAGGATTCCCCTACCTCATTGGGAAATACGCTCAAGATTTTGGCCTGGCTGAGGAGGCGTGCTTGCCTTACACCGGCACGGATTCCCCTTGCTCTCTCAAGAAGAACTGTTACCACTACTACTCCTCTGACTACCACTACGTTGGAGGGTTTTACGGTGGATGCAACGAAGCGCTGATGAAGCTTGAACTTGTTAAAAACGGACCGTTGGTCGTCAGCTTTGAGGTGCTTCCGGACTTCACTGCTTATAAAGGTGGGATCTACCACCACACGGGGCTGATGGATCCTTTCAACCCCTTTGAACTGACCAATCACGCTGTCCTCCTTGTGGGATATGGCAGCGACCCGCGTACCGGTGAGCCGTTCTGGATTGTGAAGAATAGCTGGGGAGAAGCCTGGGGCGAAGATGGCTACTTCCGGATCCGCAGAGGCACAGACGAGTGTGCTATCGAGAGCATCGCTGTGGCTGCTTCTCCTATAACCAAGGTGTAAAGCTTTAGTTGACTCCCTCCTAGGAAGTCGTATTGCATCCCCCACCCCCCTAGAATCATAAGAAATTATAGAGAGTGTTATCTGCCTTACAGCCTCCAAGAATGAGTCTTAACAACAACAAAAAATCAAGTTAGAATATGGCTTGTAGCTCTGGAAAGGACGACAGAGTACAGTTCTTCTGTTGAAGCAACAGCGTGGTGTAGTGGATAGAGCCATGAGCTTGTTGGAGGCAGGTCTGGGGTTGGAAACAGCCACTCCATTATGAAATTGATTTGGTGCCTTTGGATTCTTAGCTTAAAAAAGCTTCACGGTGGCTTAGTCTGTATCAACCCGCAAGCCGGAATCGGGAGAGCCTTAGATTTGAAATGGGTTTGCAAATTACTCAGGAGCCAGTGTAGTGTAGTGGTTAAGAGCAGGTGGATTCAAATCTGGAGAACTGCATTTGATTCCCCACCTTTCCACCAGAGTGGCGGAGGCTTTTTCCACTCCTAGGTCAATTCCGCACTTGGGTTATCGACCTAAGTTTGAGCTAAGTGCTCCGCACAACCACTGGGATCGACGTGGTTTTTTACCAGCTCCGCCCCGTGTAACAGTCAAATTTCTGACTCCAGTTGGGAACTACTACTTTTTCAGGCAACCACGCTCGAACTCAGCTCGATTCCAGTAAAGTGCGAAATCTCTGGTGCCAGGAGTCCCCTATTCAGCCAATCACAGCTGAGTGTTTTGGGCATGCGTACAGCTGGCCAATCAAAAAGACACCACCTTCGTCTCTCCATTCCTGTGGCAGTTTTTTTCATAACACGTGTGGGGATAGACGGAACATGGCCGTAGAACAGTAGCCAATTTGAACGGAGCGGCGAAGAGGCACAGGATGATTCTGCCCTCTGAGCTGGGATCAAGCTGGTTGCAGTGGGGAACAACAATGGCTTTGACCTAGGTTAGTACCCTTCTCAGGGAACTGGGTCGAACCTATTTTACTCATGTGCGGAATGGCCCCTGCTGGGTGACCTTGGACTAGTCACAGTTCTTCGGAACTTTCTCAGCCCCACCTACCTCACAGGTGTCTGTTGTGGGGAGAGGAAGGGAAAGGAATCTGTAAGCCACCTTTGAGTCTCCTTACTGGAGAGAAAGGTGTGGTATAAATCAAAACTCTTCTTCTCTTTAAGCCAACTGCAGCTTTGTAGTGCCTTGGTAACACCACAGTTGCCTGCATAGCCATGTGGCTATGTTCTCTTAAACACAAGTGCCGAGCCAGTGAACTATAGAAATAAGTGAGCAGTCCATTCTCTTTCAACATTTTAGAAGCTCATACCATGGTTTGGTGTAGTGGAAGAATTGAGACTGTTCTTTGGCCCACTTTAGGCGTGCAGTGGAATCCAGTTCGTTGGCTTTCCCATACCATCAGAGGAAGGCACTGCTGTGTTTCAGTGCTGTTTTGTAATGAAGTTCTACATACGTAGCAAAATAGCTGTTTGGGGAAAGTGCTGCGGGCCCGCTCGCCCTGACAGGTTAGCATCTCTATGGTACCTTCTGCACGTGCAGAATTATGCACTTTCGATCCACTTTCAGTGCACTTTGCAGCTGTGTGGAATAGCAAAATCCACCTGCAAACAATTGTGACAGTAGATTGAAAGTGCATTGTTCTGTGTGTGCGGAAGGGGCTTGTGTAAGAAAGGTGTCTTTTAGTAAAGAGGGAATTCAAGTGGGTCACTTTCCACCTGCCGTCTAAACATGATAGATCTCTTTAACTTTATCACTTGAGTTCAGCCAGGGTTTAAAATGGCCCTTGAAAGAAGCCTTCAGGTTCTCTGGGGCGGGAGGGAGAAAAAAAGTCCTAAGTTTTGATATCACGCTGTAAATTCTCCATTAGTTAAAATTAACAATACTTGGTTGGATATTCACAGTGTAGGTTTCATTCCCTTTTTCTTCACGGGACGTTTTTATTATTATTATTATTTACTTCTGATTGTCCAAAAAAAAAATCAGGCTTAAAAATAGTTCCAGATTTTGAAAGTTAATCATTGTGCCTCATTTAGGGGTGGGGGAAGAGATGAAGAAATGGCTGTCTGAAAACAGCATGGATTGTGAATGTACTCTGCGCACAATTGTACTTTATTTTTTAAAAAAGTGAAACTCCAAATCTTTTGTGATCAGGAATGTGAATTGGTGCTTCCATTTTTTTCCCTTTAAAAATAATACCCTCTTGTTTTATTGGTTATAATTTTCAAATAAAAAATATATATAACGCTGTGTGGGGCTTTTTTTAGCCAATTTGTCTAACTCTTTTTAGAACTGGGGGGAAAGAGTTCAAGGAAGGTTTGTGAAACTCTTTCCTAAGCAGGAGGTAGGCACCGGGGGTAAGGTGGGGGGCTTGAGTGTTAAATGATTGTCGCCATCATTTATTGGTCTACCACAGGGGTTGGGAACCCGCGGCTCGCGAGCCGCAAGTGGCTCTTCGCTGCTTCTCGTGTGGCTCCCGGGCAGAAAGGCAGCGAGGTAAGCGGGCGAGCAAGCAGAGCAGGGGCGAGCGGGCGAGCAAGTGAGCGAGGGGGTGAGCAAGCGGCGGCGGCGGCGGGCGGGCGGGCGAACAAGCGAGCAAGACAAGCAGGCGAGCGGAGCGGGGGCGAGGGGGAGCGAATGGGGGCGGGCGGGCGGGCGGTGGGGCGAGCAAGCAAGCGGGGAGGCGGGCGGGCGGGCAAGTGACCGGGGGCGAGCAGGGGGGCGGGCGGGCGGGCGGGGGGGCAAACAAGCGAGCGAGGCAAGCAGGTGAGCGGAGCGGGGGCGAGGGCAAGCAAGCGGGCAAGTGAGCAGGGGGGCGAGCAAGTGAGCAGGGGGGTGGACGGGCGGGCAAGTGAGCGGGGGGCAGGTAAACAAGCAGGGAGTGGGCGGGCGAGTGGGCAAGTGAGCGGGGGGGGGAAAGGGGGGGGGGGGGGCAGGCAGGGGGGGAGGCGGGGGGGAAGGGGGGGGGGGGGGGGCGGGCAAGCGAGCCAAATGGCTCTTTGAGTAAAAAAGGTTCCCGACCCCTGGTCTACCATCTGATCCAGCCATAGTAGATGGTTCAATTAGGGGTATTTATTAAATGTATTAAATATTTATTAAATATTAATTGGACCGTTTTAGTTGTAGAATTAATTTATCATAAATTCCAGACCATTTGATTCCCCATTCCTCCACATGAGTGGCACAGTCTTATCTGGTGAACCGGGTTGGCTTCCACACTCCTACATTCCCGCTGGATGACCTTGGGCTTGTCACGGCTCTCTCAGAACTCTCCCAGCCCCACCTACTTCACAAGATGCCTGTTGTGGGGAGAGGGAGGGAAGGAGTTTGTTAGCTGTGAGGCTCCTTACAAGAGACAAACTCTTCTGGTTGTTTAGGATTGTATTAAGATGGTGGAATGCCACCCATATTTTAGTGAGGGGGATTGGATATTTGAGGTAAATTTCTGTAAGGCACTGTTTATTTCTGTAAATTTCTGTAAGGCACTGCTTATGTTAAAGCAGGATATTTCTCAAAATAGCCACCATAAAATCTCCTTCTACCTGGAGCATTAAATGGTGGGAAGATAGGATTGCCAACCTCTAGGTCAGGGGTCTGCAACCTGCGGCTCTCCAGATGTTTGTGGACTACAAATCCCATCAGCCCCTGCCAGCATGGCCAATTGGCCATGGTGGCAGGGGCTGATGGGAATTGTGGTTCATGACCATCTGGAGAGCCACAGGTTGCAGACCCTTGCTCTAGGTGACACCTGGAGATGTCTGCTACTACCATGGATCTTCAGACAGTCCAGATCAGTTCCCTAGAGAAAATGGTTGTATTGGAAGCTGGGCTCTATGACATCACACTCTGCTGAGGCTCCTCCCCTCCCCAAACCTGGCTCCACAGGCTCCACCCACCCCAAATCTCCAGTTATTTCCCAACCCAAAGTTGGCAACAGGAGGTCCAGTCCTGCCCCTGGGAGCTTGTCTTGTTGGTGGGCCTGAAATGGTTGCCTGTGAGCTCTAAACCGACCCGTCCATTTCTATTGAGGGGAAAGTGACATCAATGTACAACTATCTCTCTTTCTAATCACTCGAGCGGGGTCAATTGCTTTGATCCGCTAATGAAATTAAACACCGGAGACGGGAAGAGATGTGAGCGCGCCAAAGGGACTCTGTCTTTCTAGCAACATCTTTGCAAGACTGTGACTTAATTCTTTGCTGACAGTTGGCCTGGTTTTCAAATTCAGTTGTGTATTAAGGGTTCGGAGCGATGCTCCCTTGTGAGAAACGGTGAACTGCGCACAATACTGCCACCTGGTGAAGCCTGCTAGGCCGAGCAAATTTGGCAAAGGTTTCCATCTCATCAACTTAGTTACAACCAGGTGAAGCTGGGTTCCCTAGATGGTACTGAGGTAATAGCAGCAGCCAACATGGAGGAAATAGCTCTCTCTGTGGGGGTATCTGTTACATCCTTCTGCAATATTCGAGGGGTGTCACAAATCATTTTGCTTTTTGTTTCAGCGATACATGTTATGGGGGCCACAAAACAGGCCCAAAATGTTCTCCCATACAGGCTGATAGTTGGCCATGGAGTTATTCCCACACAGAAAGAACAGCAATTATACGATTTCACAGTCACTAAAGACCAACGGCCATTATAGCCAGTGAAATAGAGAGCCTTCTTTTAAAAAGACAATGGTGTCAAAGAAGAAGAAGAAGAAGAGTTTGGATTTATATCCCCCCTTTCTCTCCTGTAGGAGACTCAAAGGGGCTTACAATCTCCTTGCCCTTCCCCCCTCACAACAAACACCCTGTGAGGTAGGTGGGGCTGAGAGAGCTCTGAGAAGGGACTCTTTAGTTTGGAGAGGAGATGTCTGAGGGGGGATATGATTGAAGTCTATAAAATTATGCATGGGGTAGAAAATGTTGACAGAGAGAAATTTTTCTCTCTTTCTCACAATACTAGAACCAGGGGGCATTCATTGAAAATGCTGGGGGGAAGAATTAGAACTAATAAAAGGAAACACTTCTTCACGCAACGTGTGATTGGTGTTTGGAATATGCTGCCACAGGAGGTGGTGATGGCCACTAACCTGGATAGCTTTAAAAGGGGCTTGGACAGATTTATGGAGGAGAAGTCAATTTATGGCTACCAATCTTGATCCTCTTTGATCTGAGATTGCAAATGCCTTAACAGTCCAGGTGCTCGGGAGCAACAGCCGCAGAAGGCCATTGCTTTCACATCCTACATGTGAACTCCCAAAGGCACCTGGTGGGCCACTGCGAGTAGCAGAGAGCTGGACTAGATGGACTCTGGTCTGATCCAGCTGGCTTGTTCTTATGTTCTTATGTTCTTAAGCTGTGACTAGCCCAAGGTCACCCAGCTAGCGTGTGTGGGAGTGTACAGGCTAATCTGAATTCCCCAGATAAGCCTCCACAACTCAAGCGGCAGAGCTGGGAATCAAACCCGGTTCCTCCAGATTAGATACATGAGCTCTTAACCTCCTACGCCACTGCTGCTCCCTCAGAGCCATCTCTGGGAGGAACAGTGGCACAATCACGCTGAAAAAGTTAAAAATGCTGAGTGCAGGATCTTCTGGATAATATGACGAAGAGTTCTATGGAAATCTCTCCAGATTTGGTGAGTAAACAACAGCATAGCAATGAATGCTTCAGCTGTAGATAAGTGTAAGGTGATGGAGCGAATGGGGGGGGGGGGGTTCTGAGTGTGATATTGAAAGATCTTGGGGTTATAGTGGATAGTTGGATGAAAATGTTGACCCAGCAAGAGGCAACAATAAAAGAGGCGAATTTCATGCTGGAGATGGTCAGACAAGATGATCAATATTATAACACCATTGTATGGCCTCATGTGGAATACCTTGTGTGTTCGGCCACTGTATCTCCAGAAGGATATTGCAGAGTGTAACGGGGACACTTATATTCCTGGGCGAGGGAGAGATATTAACCCACCACTAGCCACCACTTGTAACGGGATGGGCGGCCTACAATCAAGGTTCCCACTACACTGACCAGTGGGGTTTCCTTTGCCACCCACAACATCCCAGGCTAGTGTTCAGGGATCTTCTTTTTACTCTGCTGCCACCATAAAAGAAAAGGAACTAGGAATCCCAGAACTGCTGCTGGCTGCCAAATATATAAAGGATCCCACCTCACATTCGCTCTTGGTCTGAGGGGAATGTCCTTCAGAGTCCCACGTACAAAAATGGAGGGAACTCAAAATTGGCTGGGATTCTAGTCTCACAGACAGGCACTCTTCCACCTCTCACACACAAACGCAGGCTGGCACGAGGGTAACTTGAACACAACGAATTACATTTATTTTAAAAACAAAAGAAAGGCTTCTTAAACTGGCTCAGAGAGGTATGGTTTCAGTAAGGTTTCAGTAAGGTTCTTTTCACTTAAAAGTTACAAAGCTTCAGATATTACTGAGGCTTCTCAGACTTTACACACACTCAGACACACGCAGGTGTCTCTCAGAAACGATTTGGATTTAATATACTTTACTTTTCCTCACAGACACACCCTTGACCTTATTTCTTCCACTACCCACTGTTTCACACACCCTCAGTCCTGGCCCTGTGAGTTTCAGGCATTACACAGCCTCCCTCACTCACACACCCCAAACCCTCTCTACCTAGAGGTTTGGGGACTTCCCAGACTGGTATGGTACAAGGGCTGGACAGACTCCTAGGTCTGGTCAGTGTCTACTGACAAGCCTCTGGCCGGCACTTCGCTCTGCACCAAAAAGCCAGTGCCTTCCTTCCTCTCACAAGCTTACTTCACGTGAGGAGAGTCACCAGAATCCTGCCAGCTATCTGAGCTGGACCAGAATTCCTTTACACCAAAGACAGAGCGGAGAGACTTCACTCCACAGACTCTGCTCTCAACTGAACAGGAGCTGTTCTCTTCAGAACTCCCAACGAAGAACTGTCCGACAGGCTCTCTCTGGGGCTTTCCCCACTGACAGAGTTCAACTGGTTTCTACCTAGGTTCGCCTCAGTGAATTCCCACTGCCACCGAGCTCCACATTGTTTTGTCTCAGTTCCCCACCCCCTCAGAACTGTGACATCCAAAACACTACTGAGGGATTGCTGAAGCATCCTGGTGAATATAACATCACTTCGGGTTATGTGACTAGAAGTGATGTCATGGTGTCACATGATGCTCTGCGACACTCAGCCATGCCCCCAACGAAATTGATGGGGAACAGATTCTAGAGAGACAAAAGGAAGTACATCTTTACCCAGTAAGTAATTAAAATGTGGATTTTGCTGCCAGTGTTTGTAAGCAAACATGGATGGATTGAAAAGAGGGTTGGATTCATGGAGGAGAGGTCCACCAATGGTAACTAGCCGTGGTGCTACAGGGGACCTTCATAATGAGAAACAGCAACCCTGTGAAAGCCAGCGCTAGGAGGCAGTGTCAGGAAAAGGCCTTGGCCCCTGTACCCTGTTACTGGTTCTCCAGTGGTGTATTGAGATGCCGTCTGAGTTATTCCCCCAGGTGCCTTTATGACAAAGACCCAACAGCCATGGAAGACCGGAGGCATTCCAGCATTGCAGAGATGGGTTTCTTCTGACCACACTCAAGTCTTTTAACAGACAGCAGTCTTCTCAAGAAACTTTTGTTTTGTTTGGTGACATTGTAGACTCTGAGTTGTCTAAACAAAAGGTCAGCCTTCCGTGGCAGCCCTGCCACCAGCCACGTTTGGGCGGGACGCCGGCTTTGCTTCAAAAATTCACTTAATCTGCTTTTCTGCATGGATTTGGAGCTTCTGAATTATCTAGTCTCATGTGCAAAGCAAAACTGGTGCATTAATTTTTTTAAAAAAAATGGGTTTTTCAAATGCATATTGTGCAAGTGCCACTTGCAACTGATCATTTTCGTTTATTTTTTTATTCATACACCCTGTCATCCTCCCCAATGACACCCACTTCTAATGTCACCCCCGTGTACAATTTAGGCATTACAAAAGCATTCTTATCCCCCCCCCCCCAATGCTCCCAGTCTGGGCATCAAACATGATCTGGGACTTAAATGCTCAGAAATTATGTTCCAGACATGCATCTGGAATGTGGTGCACGCAGAAGGACCCATGCCGTTTTCCTAACCTGAAACAGCCTCTGGAAACTGCTGTTTGCTCCAATGCACAACTTATATGTAGCCACCGACACATGAAATTTCCCTTTTATGACAGAGACCCCAGGAGCTGTTTCATTTAGGCCACGCTCCTCCTCCTCCTCCTCCTCACTATGGTCTGAATCTCTCTCTCTCTCTCTCTCTCTCTCTCTCTCTCTCTCTCTCTCACACACACACACACACACACACACACACACACACACACACACATCTCGCACATTTGAGCAACAAAATCCACTGCGGACAGGTGTGGAAACCAGGGAACTCTGAAATGTGTGAATTGGCTGTTTACAAATGTGGCTCTTCCCCCCTATTTACTTTGCACCAAGCTTTCTCTCTGCCTGGTCTTCCAGTAACGCTGCTGGGGAATTTTATGTATAATCCATTACGACTCCTTTCGACTTGGGGCTTGCGCTAACCTCGGGATTTATTTGCCCGCGTTTGAATTTAAAGCAGAATTATGATCGTCAGCAAGGGCATCCAGTTGTGGAGAGGAAACAATTACGGCAAATTGACTGGAAGGCTAAATCAGAAATATTAAATCCAACCGAGGGAGGATAAACTTTAGGAGAGATGGCATTTTTCCTCTCCCTTCAACTGCTTTATCTGTTGTCTGAGCTGGTTTGGACCTGAGCCTTGGGGAGAAGCCGATTAATTACGCGCAAGTGCTGCAGTCTGTCTTGTTAGATGTAAAAATGAAGGGGAAGGAATTTTTTTTATTGTTCTCCTAAACTATAATGAAATGCACACAAATGCCCCAGTTTGGTGATTGTTCATGGCTGCAGCAATGCTGACATGCGCCTGCAGTGCTCGTACCCCGAAGAGCTTCTAGCTCATTTCAGTGTGCATGAATAACGCACAGTGGATGCAAATCACTTTGCGTGTAACTCAGAGGTCCCCAACGCCCGGGGTGCCCAGGAACATGTCCAAGCCTTTCCTGGTGCCTGTCATGCATGTTAAGAAAGGGGGTGGAGCCCAACGAGGCTTCTGCTCAGCCTGGTTTTTGATTGGCCATGGATAAGTTGATTGGTTATGCAAATTAAAATGTTTGGTGGCAGCTGACACTACAGTGGTCGCATCCTCGCTCTTCTTTCCAGGTGTATTTTTTAAATGCTCATCTTGTGCTCCTCACTTGGGATTGTTCTGTGTGAGTGCATCTCCAGCAGTGGTGTAGGAGGTTAAGAGCTCGTGTATCTAATCTGGAGGAACCGGGTTTGATTCCCAGCTCTGCCGCCTGAGCTGTGGAGGCTTATCTGAGGAGGAATTCAGATTAGCCTGTACACTCCCCCACACGCCAGCTGGGTGACCTTGGGCTAGTCACACTTCTTCGGAGCTCTTTCAGCCCCACCTACCTCACAGGGTGTTTGTTGTGAGGGGGGAAGGGCAAGGAGATTGTCAGGCCCTTTGAGTCTCCTACAGGAGAAAAAGGGGGAGTATAAATCCAAACTCCTCCTCCTCCTCCTCCTCCTCCTCCTCTTCTTCTTCTTCTTCTTCTTCTTCTTCTTCTTCTTCTTCTTCTTCTTCTT